>NC_069508.1:195745557-195758057 GCF_027579735.1 Bombina bombina | reverse complement strand
TAATCATCTCTTTTACCTGTAAAAAAAAAAAAAAACCCAACAGTAAAACCCACCACCCACACAACCAACCCCCCAAATAAAATACTAACTAAAAAAAACTAAGCTCCCCATTGCCCTGAAAAGGGCATTTGGATGGGAATTGCCCTTAAAAGGGCATTTAGCTCTACTGCAGGCCCAAACCCTAATCTAAAAATAAACCCACCCAATACACCCTTAAAAAAACCCAAACACTAACCCCCGAAGATTCACTTACCGGGAGAAATCTTCATCCAAGCGGCAAGATGTCCTCAACGAAGCCGGCAGAAGTGGTCCTCCAGATGGGCAGAAGTCTTCATCCAGACGGCATCTTCTATCTTCATCCTTCCGGCGCGGAGCGGGTCCATCTTCAAGACATCCGACACGGAGCATCCTCTTCAAACGATGGCTTCTTCATAATGAATATCTCTTTAAGTGACGTCATCCAAGATGGCTTCCCTTAGATTCCGATTGGCTGATAGAATTCTATCAGCCAATCGGAATTAAGGTAGAAAAAATCCTATTGGCTGATTGGATAAGCCAATAGGATTGAACTTCAATTCTATTGGCTGATCCAATCAGCCAATAGGATTGAGCTTGCATTCTATTGACTGATTTTTTTCAGCCAATAGGATTGTACTTCAATCCTATTGGCTAATCCAATCAGCCAATAGGATTGATCTTGCATTCTTTTGGCTGATTAGAACAGCCAATATAATGTCAGCTCAATCCTATTGGCTGATTGGGCAATGCCCATCCAAATGCCCTTTTCAGGGCAATGGGGAGCTTAGGTTTTTTAGTTAGTATTTTATTTGGGGGGTTGGTTTTTTATTTTGATAGTGCTATTAGATTAGGTGTAATTAGTTTAAAGATCTCTAATTTGGTTTTTATTTTCTGTAATTTAGTGTTTGTTCGTTTTTGTGATTTAGCTAATTTAATTAATTTATTTAATTGTATTTAATGTAGTTTATTTAATTGTAGTGTAGTGTTAGGTGTTAGTGTAATGTAGGTAAGGTTTTATTTTACAGGTCAATTTGTATTTATTTTATCTAGGTAGTTAGTAAATAGCAGATTAGGGGTTAATAATATTTAACTAGTGTTTGCGAGGCGGGAGTGTGGCGGTTTAGGGGTTAATATGTTTATTCTAGTGGCGGCGATGTCAGGAGCGGCAGATTAGGGGTTAAAAATTTTATTTTAGTGTTTGCAATGCGGGAGGGCCTCGGTTTAGGGGTTAATAGGTAGTTTATGTGTGTTAGTGTACTTTTTAGCACTTTAGTTATGAGTTTTATGCTACGGCGTTGTAGTGTAAAACTCATAACTACTAACTTTAGAATGCGTTACGAATCTTGGAGGTAGAGGGTGTACCGCTCACTTTTTGGCCTCCCAGGACAGACTCGTAATACCAGCGCCATGGAAGTCCCATAGAAAAAAGACTTTACGAAGTTTACGTAAGTCGTTTTGCGGTAAGGCCAAAGAAGTGTGCGGTACCCCTAAACCTGCAAGACTCGTAATACCAGTGGTAGTGAAAAAGCAGCGTTAGGACCTGTTAACGCTGCTTTTTCTCCTTACAGCAAAACTCGTAATCTAGCCGTATTTTTGTAAGGTGTGCTAAACCAAATATATTTATATAAAACCAAAGTATGGAAACTCACAATTCAAAATTCAGCTACCAGGGTGCTGGACAGAAATTCTCACACACACACATATACAAATACACACACATACATATATATATTTATTTATTTTTTTTGCTTCACATTAACATTATTTTCTAAATGACCTGGCCTGTGGCATGTATATTGCTTTTCTGTTTCACAGAGTGCATTGTAAAGGTCTAATTGTGCTACACATCCAAATACTGAAACTCCTCATTCATTTTCTTTGTCTTTGTGAAATAACTTATTGTGTTATGGTGGAACTTCCCCTCAAAGGACAAGATTACATATGCAGCGTCGCCTGCAAAAGCCGTTGACACCGGATTTTACGCGGTTTGGGTATCACATATACAGCGCCGCATATAAATGCGCTCATATATTTCACCTGTTGCCCGCAATTTTTACTCCCATAAGCTAACATAGAACCTCGTTGCAAATCGGTATCACATATTCAGCGCAAGAACCTACGTGGCGAAAATGGAGAAATTTGACTCTATTTTCACCTCACCACACAAAGGCAGACGCAGCAAGCTTTACGCTGAAAACGCGAGCATTGTAACTCCCGTAACTTCCTGAAAATAATAACACCTAACACATGCGCAATATCTACCTGTCAACCGCCAACCCCCACCGCAATAACAAATAAAATATATTAACCCCTCATAAGCCATTAACCCACATCGCAATATGCCTAATAAAAATATTAACCCCTAATCTGCCATTCACTCACTTTGCAATCTACCTAATAAAACTATTAACCCCTAATCTGCCACTAACCCACAACGCAATAAACCTAATAAAACTATTAACCCTTAATCAGCCATTAACCCACAACGCAATAAACCTAATAAAATTATTAAACCCTAATCCACCATTAACCCACACAATGCAATAACCCTAATAAATCTATTAACCACTGATCCACCAAACCCCTACAACACAAATAACTAATTAGATTACTAAGCCCCCTAACCTAACAACCCCTAACTTAACCCCAATTACATAAATTAAAAATGACTAAATTACAAACAATTAAAATAAAAAGCTAACATTACTTAAAAATAAAAAACTAACATTACATTAATTTAAGATTACACAAAGTAAAAAGTCTAACATTACATAAAATAATAAACCAAATTATGAAAAATAAAAAAATTAAACCTAATCCCTATGAAAATAAAAAAGCCCCCCCAAACTAATCTAATACAAACTACCAATAGCCCTTAAAAGGGCCTTTTGTAGTTCATTGACCTAAGTTAAACAGCTCTTTTCATTAAAAAAATACTAAGTCCCCTCTCTAACAGTAACACCCCCCCCACCCACCAAATCCCCCAAAATAAATAAACCTTACACTAAAAAATGCTAAACTACCCATTGCCCCTAAAGGGGCATTTGTATGGGCATTGCCGTTAAAAGGGCATTAAGCTCTTTTAAGAGTGCCCAATAAATCCCTAATCTAAGAAAAAAAAAAGCCTAAATCTAACCCCCCCAAATAGGTTCCTGAAGTCTGGCGGAGAAGGTCCTGTTCCAGGTGGTGAAGTCTTCTTCCAAGTGGCCTACATCTTCCAAGCGGGACATCCGACCGCAGAGCCATGGAGCATGGAGGATCCTCTTTGTACGATCGCCGCCATACACTGAATAGTGAATTGCGCTTTGTGGGTTTGGCGGATTAGGAGTTAATAGTTTTATTAGACTTATTGCATTGTGGGATAATGGCAGATTAGGGGTTAATAGTTTTATTAGGTTTATTGCGTTGTGGGTTAATGGCGGATTAGGGGTTAATAGTGTTAATAGGGACTTTGCAATGTGGGTGAATGGCGGATTAGGGGTTGATACTGTTATTAGGTAGTTTGCGAGATTGGGGTTGGCCGATTTAGGGGTTAATACTTTTATTAGGAAGATTGCAATGTGTGTGAATGGCAGGTTAGGGGTTAATAGTTTCTCGCCCAAAATGTGTAAACCCTTAAATATTGTGATGCCTATGTGCAATGTTTTTGCTTTCTACTCCAGCCTTTTGTCGTCCCTATCAATGACACAACTGCTTATCGTTAAGATTTTTTCTTTTTTAAATGAAAAATAAATAAATATTTCACTTTGTCAATAAAGTGTGAGCAGTTTTCAAATATAATATTGTAAATAGAAAAACATACATTTAAGCAAATCATTTTTCAAAAAATGTAATATACTTGTAACATTTAAGATATACTTGTTATTTTTTTACTCTTACATTGTATGGATATATTCAAAATTGTCACAAGTTTAAATAAAACAATTTAAAATAGATTTATAAGCCTTCAGCTCCTGCCAGCCATTCGTTTGTCGGAGATATGTTTCTGTTAAATGTAATATATGCTTTTTTTATAAAAAGATATTAAAGGTTGTAGGAATTTGATGCAACAAGGTAAATGTTAAAAAGAAAAAATTAAGTATATGCACAAAATACCATCAATAATATATTTTTTTTTACCAAAGTGCATTAAAATAACACAAGATTACATAATATTGGTACAATATTTAGTGTAAAAGATTTGTAACTTTCTCCAATACTCTTAATCAAAATGTCAGTGCTATTCATTTATGATAAAAAAACACTAGATGGCAGAATTGTGCTTCTTTTGCTTTTATATTCCTGTATAATTCACTTAGCTTTACCTTTATAGATGACACTGAATAATATATGGAAGTATCTAGTGAAAAGTTACTTGTCCAGATATAATAAATTAGTAGTCCACTCACCAGTAAATACAGTATCTATCTATTTATCTATATATATCTACCATCTATATCTATCTATCTATCTATCTATCTATCTATCTATCTATCTATCTATCTATCTATCTATCTATCTATCTATCTATCTATCTATCTATCTAATCTATCTAACAGTGTTTCTCTCAATGTATCTGTCCTTCCAATGAAACTTGAAATATATACACACACACACACACACAAACAACAATATCAGAATTTATGTATTACCCCCCATAAACACACTAGATAAGGGTCCCTGTTAGGGGGTGTAAATTGATATTTTCTTACACATGAATGAAAGTGTGTAATATACAAGATTTATAATGTAATGGTACAAGTTGCATGTTTCATTTTACAGAAGTGTGTTGTTTTATAGTAAAGGAAAGATTAACACTCTCTTTCACACATCTGATGTTTATATCTAAACATATAAACATATCACTCAACAGTGTTTTAGCTTTAGCATTAGAAACAAATCCCTTTCATACACAAATCTTTATCTGTTATAGACTTTTTCATTTACATATAACAACCTTAGAGAAAGTTTCTCCTGACCAAACCATAAAATACAATTGTCTGTTGTCCTTCAGGGTTTTTAATGAACTACGATTTCCTTGCCTATTTGGCACCTTGTACATGTCTGTAATTAGGGTTGTAATTACTATAATTATTTTATTGCACTTATAGTCAGGTAAGCCACTGAAGGTTGAAAGGGGAAATACACTCTGACCATTGTCAGTGTACATATATATGAAAGAGTAGTATTTTAATATTATCAGTTATCTATATCTAATATATGTATAAATATAAATATATATGCATATGTGTGTGTATATATATATATATATATATATATATATATATATATATATATATATATATATATATATATATATATATATACTGTATATATATATACTGTATATATAAACTACGGTGAGGTAGCTGCTGATTGGTGGTTGAACATATATTCATCTTGTCATTGGCTCAACCAATGTTTTCAGCCAGCTCCCAAAGGATATCAAAAGTTGATCAAATTTGAAAATAGGAGTAAAGTAGCACACACTGTTTAAAACTATTTTTCATCAGAATCAAGAAAGAAAATTGTTTTTTTTTTTTTAATGACAAAGAACAGTTTTACACACAAAAATACATTTTTAAATACACATTTTTTTATAGAACCTTGAAAATATTACTTTAGTACAGCTTTAACGTTATCCAGAACAAACAAATAAATGTACACTGCATCAGTCTAATGTTTTTGTATGGTTTAAGGCGTTTAATCTCAGTAAACTGCTGTTAGAGAATTGCAGAGTATTGGCATCTGTTACCATTGAACAGAATAATCCTAAGGGTCCAATTACAGGTTATTGAAGGTTATTTTTACACACCTAGCCCTAAACATTTAGGGGCCTCAAACTTAGCTCTTGCTATGGAAACTTGGAAAAGACCCAATAATTTCTGGGGAGGCCTCAGTCCCTTGATAAAAATAGACACCACTGAATTTGATACTTATCCCTCCATAAGGTCTCTGCTTTTATCCAAAGGGTAACACATATCATGCACATGTCGCAGTAAATCCTAACAAATTATTTAATCATTTAAAAAAAGGCAGCATAATATGCCAGCACATATTTAATAATATTATTATGCTCATTCATAGCTAGGGTTGCCAGGTTTTTTTGGTGGAATATATTTCCCCATGCTATACACTTATTTTTTAAGGTTTTTGATAGTGACTATATAAATTGCTCTATGTACTTTTATTATTACTATTTTTACTGCCAAAACATGAGTTAAACCACTAGTTTTGTGTGTGAAAGAGAGAGTAACGTAAAGGGTAACGCACTGTGTGTTATAGGCAGCCAAGCGTGATTAAGCAAATCTCTTCTGTGTGTGTCACTGGCTCACAAGAGGGAAGTTAAATAGATTTTTTTTTTTTTTTTAAACAGATGTTTGTGCAATTTTTTTTCTTTTAGGTACCTGTCACTGTCTAACAACAGATATGGATGTTTTCCATATTAGCCAATGAGTTTCCATATCATACACCAATATTGTTCAAATATGCACTGTTGGTTTCAAAATAATATCAACTAACTTAACAATATAGTAAAATCAACATTGAACTTTCATGATTCAGTTAGAGCATGCAGTTTTAAACAAATTAAATTTACTTCTATGACACTGCTCAACAATTAAATGTTTCTGTGAATATGACATATCTCTCCGGTAGCTCTCTGTTCTGAGATATAGCCCATTTATGATGATGTAGAGCATGGGTATAGAGTATCTCTCCGGTAGCTCTCGGTTCTGAGATATAGCCCATTTATGATGATGTAGAGCATGGGTATAGAGTATCTCTCCGGTAGCTCTCGGTTCTGAGATATAGCCCATTTATGATGATGTAGAGCATGGGTATATAGTATCTCTCCGGTAGCTCTCGGTTCTGAGATATAGCCCATTTATGATGATGTAGAGCATGAGTATAGAGTATCTCTCCGGTAGCTCTCGGTTCTGAGATATAGCCCATTTATGATGATGTAGAGCATGGGTATAGAGTATCTCTCCGGTAGCTCTCGGTTCTGAGATATAGCCCATTTATGATGATGTAGAGCATGAGTATAGAGTATCTCTCCGGTAGCTCTCGGTTCTGAGATATAGCCCATTTATGATGATGTAGAGCATGGTATCTCTCCGGTAGCTCTCGGTTCTGAGATATAGCCCATTTATGATGATGTAGAGCATGGGTATAGAGTATCTCTCCGGTAGCTCTCGGTTCTGAGATATAGCCCATTTATGATGATGTAGAGCATGGTATAGAGTATCTCTCCGGTAGCTCTAGGTTCTGAGGTATAGCCCATTTATGATGATGTAGAGTATGGGTATAGAGTAAAGGGTGTGGTGCTACTAGCATCCTAGTACGGAACCTGGAAAACCTGAGTACAGGAATGATGGGTCATTGTAGGCCTTGTTTAGTTAATTGTCTGTGTATAGCTTGCATAAAGTGAAGGTTAGAGTGTTGTTCCTTTCATTCCTTTCAGTTTTGTGGTTATGCTTTACGTTAAAAGCCAAAAAAAAATGCACTCATGAAGAACCTTGTAAAGGGAATGAACAAGGAAGGAGAATCTTTCAAGTTCCTGAGAGGAAAATTTTCACTGCTGAGTGAGGCTAAAGTTAAAGGGCCATGATACCCAAATGTTGAAACACTTGAAAGTGATGCAGTATAGCTGTAAAAAGCTGACTAGAAAATATCACCTGAACATCTCTATGTAAAAAAGAAAGATATTTTACCTCAAAAGTTCCTCAGTAGCCACATACCATTTTAAAGGACTTCTAAGCAGCAAATCAGTATGTCTATCCCGTGAAAGCTAAGGAAGTGAGCGTGCGTGCGCACGCATCTTATTTCCCTATTCAGTTTAAGGAAGTTTACTATGAAATCTCATGAGAGTTAAGTGAAATCTCATGAGATCCCAGTAAAAGAGTTCATGACCTCAGCACTGTTGATGCTGATTGGCTGCTTTTCATTTCTTCTTCTTTTTTTTTTTTACCTGCAGCTGAGCAGCAGCTAAGTATAACTTTTTACACAGAACTTACTCTGCTGGGCTGAGGAGGTTGTGAGGTAAAATATCTTCCTTTTTTACATAGAGATGCTCAGGTGATATTTTCTAGTCAGCTTTTTACAGCTATGCTGCATCACTTTCAAGTGATTTAGCATATGAGTATTATGTCCCTTTAAGGAAGGAATCTTTATTGGTTCGCAAATTTGTGAACTTATTATTTATGGAAACTTTTGGGCGTGTCCACAAGGGTAATGAGAAATAAAATAAATCAATATTATTAGCAGATTAAAGTACAACATTTCTGTTCATTCTATAATCTAGCATAATATTACATTTTTATACCGGGTAATTCCTAATTTTTACATATCTCATATTATGAAGAGCCACCATAAAGTATCCTGAATTGAAATGCTCTTTAATTTCCAAGATCACTTCCTCAGTGTATAACCAGCTTATTAAATCATTACTCATTGGAATATTTTCTTTCACTCAATTCATTGTTTTACCAATAATATAAAAATAAAGCTGCCTCCGGGGTCCTCAGGATATACAGAAATAATCTGACGTCTGGAAGGGTATCAACTGCTGGGAAGTTGCAGCTAATAACAGATGTCATTGATACATAGTTAGTATCATGTTCTCTATGTAGACAATCATTTCAAGAAGACGTTAATTTATTCTGTTTTTTTTTTATTGCTTTAAAAAATATTATATGTGCGTGTGGGGTAATATATATAAAAGCACATTTCAAAGGGGGAGGATACCTACTTCATATTTTCTTCATATTGTTCACTAGATGGAGAGACAGACATTTGAGGGCTAAGATAGATAGATAGATAGATAGATAGATAGATAGATAGATAGATAGATAGATAGATAGATAGATAGATAGATAGATAGATAGATAGATAGATAGATGGATAGATGATAGATAGGCCAAGATTTATTAGATTAATTTAAAGGGATATTCATCTGAAATTGCAGTCACCACTAACAGCCACAATGCCGAAATGCTCATCTAGATAAAAACAATATAAACAAAAGCCTGATTCACCTGAACTGAGCAAGTGCACAACCAGTTTAATGATATGGCACAATTGGCTTAAGGGGCTTGCCAGTCCCTACTGCTTGTGGAGTGTTCAGTGAGTGTAGCTTTTGCAGTGTAATAAGAGTACAGGTAGCCCTCAGTTTACGCCAGAGTTAGGTTCCAGAAGGAATGGTTGTAAATCGAAACCATTGTAAATTGAAACCCAGTTTATAATGTAAGTCAATGGGAAGTGAGGGAGTTAGGTTCCAGGCTCCTCTCAAAATTGAAAAAGGGTGTGTGTACAAGCGCTAAGGTAATCCCCAAGCTGTATCCAAACAGAGATCCTAACCAACCTCCAAAAAATATGCACAAGTAGTAAGAAGTGAATACAGCGCCAACAAGAGGCCAAGGGATAAATATACTCACAGAGAGATAAAAGAAGATTATTTAATGAACCATGTTAAAAAGCATCAGTAATAAAAGACTATATATAAAAAATGTAAAAAGCACATATAAATAAAATTACAAATACAGGAATATCTTACAGAAGCGGCTCAAAGGGCCAAAGCTGATAATTACAATAAAAACAGAGGTAATAACAGGTGATCAGTGTGAGTGGTACACCAGAATAAGAGTTTATACTAATAAAACAGAATTAGCCTAAGTACAACTATAACAAGTGCATCAAGCATAAAACTAATAAACAATAATACAAACAATAGTGTTCAAAATTAGTGTTACAAAAATAGTGTTCCAAAAAATAGAAAAATGCACTGCAGTGCAAAAAAAGGGGGGTAGCAAAATAATTGTATAGATACAATCAAATAGTGAGTGAGTGCAAATGGATATAAAAATGCTAGCTACTTAATCCAGTGAGGTTAAGATATAATTAAATAAAATACACAATATGCAATAACATAAAAAATAAAATACACAATATGCAATAACATAAAAAATAAAATATAAAATATAATCCAAAAAAGTATTCAAAAAGTTGATCAACAAATGTTAGTGAAGAACAAAAATAAGTCAATCAAAACAAAAAAATGGAAAAAAATGGGTGATGAAAAGCAAGGTGAAAGTGAGGAAATTGATTCCTTCCAATGTTAGTTACTTTAACAGATCCAAATTCCTGAGTGTGGTTGCTGAAGTAGCTGATTGGATCCTAGCACCTGTCAGCTGCTCCTATGGTATCCTAAAAAGTGTCCCTGTAAAAAAAGAAATTCACAACATAGTGTATCCAATATGAGAATGAAGTAAAGATTAAAGTAATGCTTACCAATATGTCAACGCGTTTCTGCCCTCAAAAAAGGGCCTTTCTCAAGACTAGGGCTCTCTCTCCTCTCAAAATTGTCATAAGTAACACCTAATAGATTGTTTTTAAAGCTTTAAAATGAAGACTTTAAATGTTAAACAGCATTATAAACCTAATACAATAATCACACAACACAGAATATATAATTAAACTAAGTTAAATGAACAAAAACATTTGCTACACAGCATTATAAACCTAACAAAATAATCACACAACACAGACTTTATTTGCATTTTTCAGCAAACAGTTCTTTATATGCATTCCAATCTGGACTGATTTATAGACAGGAAGATCTTGATCCTTTGCAAGCTGCTCGATAGCTCAGGTCTGGTTAAACTGATTAATTTCAGCTTGCTTGGCTTGCATATCTTTGCTGCAACACAAGCGGACAGCTCAACCTACTGGCTATTTTAATCAATGCACTGCTTCTCAATGCTTTTCAATAGTAGTCACATGACTGAAAAAAAAAGGTTGTTATTCTGAAACGGTGCAAATTGAACCGTTGTAAACCGAGGGCCACCTCTATTCTTCTGGATGCAAATTAATATATTCAAAATATAATGCATAGTTGCTAGTGTGACCAAATGGGGTGTTTTCTTGGATGTGGTCTAATATCCAAACATTGTAAGTATGAGCAGTAAGTTTAAAGATCTTTTTCTTACCTCTAAAAATAAAATTTCTCCTGAAATGTTTCATCTTGGCATAAGGTCCTTGCACAAACTAATTTAGCTTGTAGGGTTCTAGCTCAGTTGCCTCAATAGTAACCATCACTCACATAAACGTTCCACTAACCATGCAACTGTTGTCTATAAATGTATAGAAGCAGAGGGACATCTAGCTGATGCGAATGTTCTGAGATGCATTCTGTTAGTTGGGTTTGGCTGTAACAAATAAGCTCTGACATTATCCATCTCTATGTCAGGCAGTAGGAAATGGATTAACTAATTTAAAATGAATGCAAATCATTATTTTTTTGTTCTCAATGAAAAACTCAGATTTGTTTCCCTATAGCGCCTAAAAAAGGGAGTGTGTGACTATTATTATAATTGCTGAAATGATACACTTAACAAATAAACATTTTAGACTTTTATTCTTATGGAAAATATAAACAGGGCTTATTTGTTCTGCTGCTTGTGTTATGCGCTCACAAGAAAGTATTTCCACTTGAGGATTTTGTGTCTGGTAATGTTTCATTTCACTAAAGATACTAGATGAGCAAAGTACTTAAGTGGGAACTACAACCAATCAAACAAGAGAAAGGTTATCCTGTGTCTTATCTTTCTCTCTCTTATATACAGGGGGGGGGGTTATGTAACCAATATGCTTTTTATGATTATTATTGTTATTATCATAGGTGTGCGCACCCTACTTCATTAGGGTGTGCACCCACAGTAATTCTGCACTAACTATATAATATATTTTAGTGTACATTTACCATGAGTGCACACACGTACACACATATACACACACGTACTCATATACACACACATGTACACACTCACATATATACATTTACACACTCACGTACACTGATACATAAAAACATCTACGCTTACACACGCACACTGATTATAAACACATATATACACATACACACTCGCGCACACTGATCATAAACACATATATACATTTACACACTCACGTACACTGATCATAAACACATATATACACTTACAAACTCACGCACACTGATCATAAACACATATATACACTTACAAACTCACGCACACTGATTATAAACACATATATACACTTACAAACTCACAAACACTGATCATAAACACATATATACACTTACAAACTCACGCACACTGATCATAAACACATATACAGTATACACTTACAAACTCACGCACACTGATTATAAACACATATATACACTTACAAACTTACGCACACTGATCATAAACACATATATACACTTACAAACTCACCCACACTGATTATAAACACATATATACACTTACAAACTCACCCACACTGATCATAAACACATATATACACTTACAAACTCACCCACACTGATCATAAACACATATATACACTTACAAACTCACACACACTGATTATAAACACATATATACACTTACAAACTCACCTACACTGATTATAAACACATATATACACTTACAAACTCACACACACTGAGTATAAACACATATATACAATTACAAACT
>NC_069508.1:195713057-195735557 GCF_027579735.1 Bombina bombina | reverse complement strand
TTGATAAGCCAATGACAAGAGGAATTTAAGTGCAGCCACCAATCAAAAGCCAGGTCCTAGCTCCTGAGCATATCTAGGTATGTTTTTCAACAAATGATACCAAGAGTATAAAGCAAATGAGAGCATAACAGAAAATTGGAAAACTGTTTAAAATAAATGTCCAAACTGAATCCTGAAAAATGTGGGTCCCTTTAACATTGCAGCTGGCGATCTCGTTGCCGGATACCATTAAATCTGGATATCATATCAAGTTTTTATATATATAATATATATTATTGCACTCTTGCTTGCATATTCCCCAACTACTGGGAGCTAGCTGAACACAGCTGGTAAACCAATGACAAGAGGCACGTGTATATAGCCACCTGGACCTACCTAGATATGCTTTTCAACAAAGGGCACCAAAGTAAATTTGATAAAATAATTAAATAAAAGTCTCTTTAAAGTTTGACGACCCTTTATAAGGAATATGCCGGTTATGGCTGTTTTGCATTTAATTAAATATAAGGCAGCTTGCAATCTAAATAGGATGTGCATGTGTGTTAAAATAATTTGTTAGAATGTCAGTATCTGCAATATCACAATGTTTTTTGCAAGTTTTTTTTTTCTCCTTGATTTACAGAGCTTTTGGTCTATCTAGAAGTATCCAAAATATCTTGTGATAGGGAAATGCAGATATAAATATCCCACAGTGTTGGCTGCAATCAAGAATTCTGTGTGCAATAGAGGTCACTAAATAGTGGTGTAACATTCTCCCTGCATGGGACAAGAATGTGGTTTCTACACAAAATGGAAAGTGCTTTCTTAACAAAAAAACACCCAGATCATTTAACTACTAGAAGGTGTATTTCTCGAAAAGGATTTGGAGATTTAAAGTAATATTCTAGCTTAGAAATGAAATACTCTAGGCTAAAGAATTTTATTTTTTAAACACACTTTCTCTCTTGTGTTGATTCTGCAAAAGGAATTTACCATAAATTTGGCTGCTTTTGATTCTGATGCAGCCAGTGATTGGATGACGTATATATTCTACTCTTGGTTGGCTAACACTTTACACTTATCTAGAGCAGCAGTGCACACTACCACACTTTATATGAAATGTTAAATGTATAGCTAATTAAGGGTTAGATCTACTTTGTAACAAAAGACTAAAAAAATGCTAATTTTCTTAGAAGTGAATGGCTTAATGAAACATATAACTTATAGAATAAACATGTTATATCCTCTTAACTATTTTATTTAAAGGGACATGGAGGGGGCGGAGCTTACCACAATATAAGTATAAGGTGGTTGCACTTTAGAAAGCTCTGCAGACCAAGTGCTTTTTAATATATTCTTTGGGGTTTTTACCCCCACTATTATGTGACACTACATCCCTAATCCTACTGTCACTACCTTGGCAGGGAGAGAAGAAGAAAATTTGGCATAGTAAAGATAAGAAGACCTATTTTCTATCGCCTGATATATCTCCCAGCAGCGACAGAAAGCAACTTCCGGTATCTTCCAAGACCCTTTTTGGCGCCATTCTACAGAATTAACTTTTTCCTACCTGATTGCCCTTCTTGTCCTCCATCTCCGACCCACTACTTGCTCTCTGAAAGAATCCTTTTATCCGGAGCAGGATCCCGGACAGCCAGTTGAGCGGAGGTAGGAGAGGCGCTGTGGTGGCTAGCGGAACTTCTTGTGAGCACGGTGAGAACACACGAACAGCGGAAAGACCGCAGACTATCTTAATTACCGCTATGCTCCCCATACACTGAAAGGGGACACAATAACAGCCCTCCAACTCTCAGCTGCAATCCTTTAGCCATGTTCTCGCCGACCATTACCTCACCGGACTAGACCCTGGAAGCTTTCTACCCGATGGAACAGCAGGAAGCTCAGTTGTGAACGGCCGTGGGAGGTAAGACCATACATCTCTTATCCTCACCCAGGTACTGTAAGACTATCATTGGACAGCGTTACACGGCCCCTACAATCACTCATCCCATCACGGTGCTCACTGTAGCCAGCATAGGCCTGCTTGGATTACTGCTCAGCATTTCAACCTCCATCAGCCCCACGTGTGCACCCTCAGATACCATAACTTTCTGGGCCAAGTTACTTATGAAGGCCTAACAGTCCCCTACCGACACCTTAATTTCTCTTTGGTCTCTTCTTAACCCGTAGACAACACAGAGACTCCAACAACCCAGGTTGTATATATAATCCACCTGCACTGCTGTGGGGCTTTGCCCACACAATTAGAAATGCAGAATTAAACACTCAACAAAATCAGAAAAGAACAAGGGGAGAAAAACAGTAAAAGAAATTGAAACCTAGCTGCTCTCCTCTTAGAACTGGTCAATACTACCACTAACATACTCTTTGTTGTAATACCCTGCACCTGAAACCCAGACAGCTACAAAGCCCCTCAGTGCCAAACTTGCTCATTATAGTTAGCCATCACTGGTAATACACCCAGACCTGTTAACCCTTTTTATATACAGGCCTGATCTTTCTCACAAGCCTGCAGTTCCAGGAGGCCGGCCTAAGGATTTTCCTTCTCTAACCACCTGCTCTACTACCAGCTGAAACAGGGTAATCACACATAGCAGCTTCCTGTTATCTCTCCCTCCTTTCCCATCGACCCTTATTGCCTATGAGTCATACCCCACGCTCCTTTTCCCCTACTCGCTCGGAATAGAGCTACCTCCCCTGGAGAGAGACAGCTTACCTACAGCTTATGTGATCCCTCAACAGGTTTACCACTAGGTAAATAAGAACTTTGTAACAACCCTTTTCAAGTCCTACCTACCCCCAACACTATGATGTGCTAAGCCCACCACTTAGGGGGTGCCGGATCTGATTTCTCCACCTGCTATTCACCGCAGAGGCCAGCTCACTTATTCACAGGAAGAAAGCTTGGAAGTTCTTTTATACCCACCTTCCATAATATGGCTCACTCTCAGAAGAAGCCGAAACATGGTGATGCCCCAAAACAGACACTCTCAGATCATTTCTCTAATAAAACCCTCTACGAGCAAGACATGTCAGATGAGGACTCAAGGGACTCAATAGTATCCTCCAAAGGACCTCATAGGGTCACAACTCACTCTAGCGAGAGATCCCCCAATACCTATGCCTCTATACTAGACTCCATTAAGGAGCTGTCAGACAAGATGGACTCCCACCATTCTTCTATTAAACAAGAACTTAAAATGTCAGTCACTGAGCTCAAGAGAGATGTCTCCTCCCTAGGCGAGAGAACAGAAACCCTAGAAAAAAAACAGGAGGACCTCCACTTAGACCACTCCAACCTTCTTGTCTATACCCAATCTCGCGCTGAGATGATTTCAGATTTAGAATCCAAAATAGCGGATCAAGAAGACAGTTCACGCCGTAACAATATAAGAATAAGAGGCATTCCAGAAGATGTTGGCACCTCTGATCTCACTAAATATTTGCTTGATTTATTCAGAGAGCTCCTAGGACCCATACAAGACCAAGAGGCCCTTATGGATAGAGCTCATCAAGTTCTCAGGCCGAGGAGCTCGCCTTCAGGATCACCCAGAGATGTAATCATCCAACTTCACTATTATACATTTAAAGAAAGGATTAGAGCATCATTCCAGAACAAGAACTTAAAAGACCCATTCCAGACCAAACAGATCTTTCCAGACCTGTCCTCTCATACCCTGTCCAGGAGACGCTCCTTTCAGCAAGTCACCCAATGTTTCTGCAACAATAATGTTAAATACAGGTGGAGATTTCCGGTCAAGCTCCTTTTTCAAATTGAGGACTCCTCCTACTCCATTACCACACCAGATCAGGGAACTAAACTGTTGCAGTCTTTGAAATTACTTCCTCCTCCAAACCAACCTAACCCTATTGCCGAAAAACCAGAGAAACTCAACGCTGCAGCGCCAGCATGGCACCCTTTACCACAAACATTCAGCTACCAAGCCAAAAGGAAAGACATCCCATCGTCCACTAAAGACCCTTAATTTTCAGAGATGAAAAAAATACTCTGTGAATTACATTCATTGGACGACACATTTTCTTTTTTTTTTCTTTTCTTTTTTCTCTCCTTTCTCTTCCCACAATACTCTGCTACCTATTTATAGAAGCAGAGATACCTAGTCATCCCATAAACCTGGAAATATGCTGATTGACCTATCGACATTTGGTAATGTACTCTGAACAGTACAGTTGCTAGTTTGATATGTTATCATAGTTATGATTATGTTGTGTTTCTGTTTAGCCTTTTCTCCACAGGAAAGTTTATAACCCTCATCTGTGTTAAAATTGTTATAGTTTGTCCTTATTAAATGAGGTCCTGTTTTCTCACACACTCTATGTGGGGTAGCCTAGGCCTACATTCATCTATATGAGCTTAGGACTGCTCACAGACGGTGGTCACACTGATATGGGTAATTTGGGTGACCATAGAGGACTGAATCCTGTACTCTCCACATATTTTGGTCGCTTCTGCAGTAGTACTATACATCAGGGATGTAGGGTAAGGAACACAACTCACTTACCTCCTTTAGTCCTTTAGCTGTACATATACCCCATAGCCAGATCTTATTCTAGCAACAGGATTACTTAGGGTACCCTCTCTATTTCATTAACATAGCGAAGAGAGACCCTCAAGGAGACTATACTGAGACCCACACCTTGACAGTGTGACAGCCACACACTCCCTCCACATTATTCTACAATAATTTGATCCTAATATGGTACTTACACACTCTGCAATCAAACACATTATCCAGTTACTCACCCATTTACACTAAATGCACTACTGCAGGGGTTAATGTGACCCTAATTTCACCCTAGGTTATCCCGCAGATCTAGTTCATACGATGACTCAATAATGTTCTGGTCATATCATGTTATGTCCTAATATGCTCTCATTTATTTCTAAAGTACATCATACTAAAAGGACACCCTGCTCCTTCAGAACTGTTGCTAATTCTGTTGTTGATGAATTTACCAATTTGAAATGCTCTGTTTATTGCTTAATCCCATCCTCTGCTTCATCACTAGACAATTATGCTGCGGGTGGAGACCTCCCTTCTCACCCCCCGGCACCCCGCCACTCTATTTCTCCAGAAAACTCAATTTTCAACTACTTAGCCCAGAGCTATCCTCCGATAACTCTTTTACTCTTATAGGTCCCCTGCCACTAGTTCAATACAGACCCCACAGCACTTGGTCTGCCACATACCTATATCGCTCAGTGCACCCCCACGAGCATTACATATATATTATATTCGCAACTCCCAACCCACATCCCCCCCCAACAACCTCTGAGCGGCTCTTGCCCGCTGATCCACCCACTCCAGCTCATCTCATACATAACATACTAGAAAACTGTGCAGAGACTTGGTACTCTCGTAGATCAGACCTCTTTGTAAAGTCCCTCCTCCCTTTTTTTTTTCTTCACCCCCCATCCTTTTATAATGGCACAAATTTTCATCTTGACGCTCAATTCACAAGGCCTCAATATCCCCACCAAGCGTAGCCTCTACTCAATATTCTTCATCATTCCAGAGTAGATGTGGCTCTTATTCAGGAGACACATTGGCTCACCAACATTGACTCCATACGAATTTACAAGAAATTTCCTGTTGTAATAACCGCCTCATATACATCCAAGTCCAGAGGAGTAGCAATCTTCATTAATTCTCATATTACATATGAACCTATATACATAGAACGAGATCCACAAGCCAGATTCATCATCCTAATATGCAGACTAAATGATAAACTGGTCACCCTAGTAAATGTCTATGCCCCTAACTCGAGACAAATTAAATTCCTCAAACATCTACTAAGCTCAGTGTCAGTGGTTAAACAAGGAGAATTAATATTGGGAGGTGACCTCAATTTAATCTGGGACCCCTCATTAGACAGAATGGGCCCTAAGGTCAAAGATCAATCCATCCCCTCTCAGTAGCATTTCAAAATTTATTCAACCAATATGATTTATACAATGTTTGGAGAGCCCTCCACCCTGGAGACAAAGAGTTCCCCTTTTACTCTCCCCCACATAAATCTTACAGCCGAATTGACTTCTTCTTCCTGAGTGCCAGAGCCCTAGACCACGTCACTTATGCCAGGATCTCTCCTATATCCTGGTCCGATCATGACTCTCTCCTCATCATATTGGGCCCACACCTCCTCATTTACCCCCCCCCCATGGCGTCTTAAAGACTTTCTAGTCACTCACCCTACCCTTAAACTCGAAACTCAAGACATTATCTCTGACTTTCTTACATTGAATGACACCACATTCGTCTCTGCTGAGATTTTATGGGCCTCTCTTAAGGCCTTTCTTACAGGACACTACATCATGAAAGCATCACAAATAAGGAAAGTTCAGGGTACCTTATTGGCGTCCCTAACTTGTCAACTCAGATCTCTAAAAAATCAGCTCTCTAACCCAACTCATAGATATCACTAGACAGATCAGACTCTTGAATTCCAGAAAACACAGACTAACTTAGAAAAACTCAAACAGGTATATTATTATAAAAGCAATAAGGCCTCTTCACTTTTGGCAACAAAGTTAAAAAAATCAGACAGCACAAACTAAAATAACCCACCTCTGCTCATGCCGTGGAGTAGTGTCATCTCTGAGAGCAATTGGGGAAGCTTTCAGAGATTTCTTCTCTGGACTTTATGATTTAGAGTCTTCCGACCCTACCCAGTTGCTCCCCGCGGAAGATATTTGTTCATTCCTAAAAACTCTGGATCTCCCGCAGCTAGCCCAGGAAGCTGTTTCTGACCTCATCTCCCCGATTTCACTTGAGGAGGTACGTTTGAGCATTAAAGAACTCAATGTTTCTAAATCCCCAGGCCCAGACATCTTCACTTGGCAATTTTACAAAACCTATGACCCCCTAATTACCCCCATTCTATGCAGAACTTTTAATGAAGTAAATCGTAATGGCTGTTTCTGTAAAGAATATCTGGAAGCCACGATCACAACCATGCTCAAATCTGGTAAAGACCCCTCAGAATGTGTCAGCTATCGCCCAATCTCATTACTTAATTTGGACACTAAATTATATGCCAAAATTATGGCGAACCGCCTCTCTAAAATAGTACCCACTCTGGTCCACCCGGACTAAGTGGGCTTTATCCCCCAGAAAGAAGGACCGGATGCTACGAGACAAGTTTTAAACATCCTGGTCAAAGCTGCTGGGAGGGAAGTGCCCATGCTAGCCCTGTCGCTTGATGCCGAAAAAGGCTTTCGACAGGGTGAGTGTCAGGGTGTCAGGAATCAGACTGAGACGAGAAGTGCAAAAATAATCACACCTTTATTAACAGCAAAAAATAATAAAGTCCACAAGTCAAATAACAAGCCAGGAGTCAAAACCAGAGCTGGTAGTCAGACGAGCCGAGTCAGGAGCCAAAGCGAATAGTCAGACGAGCCGAAATCAGGAACAAGGAAAACAGCAGAGTCAGGAACAAGCCAGGGATCAGGAACCAAGAAGGACGTCAGGCAGCCAGGTAAT
Organism: Bombina bombina; assembly: GCF_027579735.1. Classification (NCBI taxonomy): domain Eukaryota; kingdom Metazoa; phylum Chordata; class Amphibia; order Anura; family Bombinatoridae; genus Bombina; species Bombina bombina. The sequence continues at coordinate 195,728,049 of NC_069508.1, read as the reverse complement.
ACACAGGAACTTTTACAAACAGGTCTGAGACAATGCAAAGGCAAAGCATACTGAACAGAGGCCCTTTAAATAATAAGTGATGACATCACAATTCTGAGACTGCATCCTGTCTCCCATGGATGATGCACACCAGTCTGGCCATAAAAGGAAGTGCAGGAAATGATCAGCATCCCCCACAATGCACCATAGTCAGGAAGAGAGGTGAGTGAAATGGCTGCCAGCAGCATATGGCAAACACAACAGGGAAAAAACCCTGACAGTGAGGTGGAAATATTTATGGGAAACTTTACGAGCCTTCAAGCTCCCAAATGAATTCATAACCTCCATACAGGCTCTATATTCTACTCTGTTTGCTAAAATGAAGGGAGTAGGTTTACAGTCTGGCTATTTTAAAATCTCCAACGGGACTAGACAGGGTTGCCCCCTCTCGCTGCTTCTATTCGCACTCTCTATAGAACCTGTAGCGCAAGCCATTAGACTACACCCAGACATCACAGGCTTTCCTATTCTATAGTTTCAACATAAAATTACACTTTACGCAGACGTCATCACTCTCCTTCTTGCAAACAAAAAGTAGCAGCACCAAAGTATAAGTTTCAATAGCCTTTAATGTGAGACATCACCAAAAAACAAAAACCTCACATTAAAAGCTATTGAAACTTATACTTTGGTGCTGCTACTTTTTGTTTGCTGTTTGTATTTGGGGTATGTGCATGGACCCCTGTAGCATGCACCTAATACTTTGCAGTGAGTGCTGGGCCTACCTCCTATTTCTACATCACTCTCCTTCTTACCAACCAATCCAAGTCCCTTCCGGCAGTATTCAAATTGCTTGCCCATTTTAGCACCATGAGCTATTACAAATTAAACATAACCAAGACAGAAGCCCTCCATACTAACATACCACCTCAAGAGCTGACCCTTCTACAGGAAAAATTCTATTAAGTTACTAGGAATTCACCTCAACACGTCCACAACCACTGTTATTACTAAAAACTATTCTGACAAGCTCCCCGAATGGCGAAAACTTCTTGACTCATGGGAATACCGAGAGATCTCTTGGACAGGCAGGATTGCTGCTATTAAAATGTCCTTTATTCCCAAAATAACCTACTTGTTCCGGTCCCTTAGGATCAATGTACCCAGGGCCATCCTTAATAAACTACAGAGCCTTATCACTAAATACGTCTGGAAGGGCAAAAGACCCAGAACCTCCAAACAGACCATGCAGAGAACTTCTGCCAAAGGTGGACTTAGTCTACGAAACATTATTCTCTATTATCAAGCTGCCCGGTTAACTCACCTGATGAGCTGGAGTAACACAGCTCATATATCTTCATGGATGAAAGTAGAACAATCCCTCCTGCCATTAGGTCTACATTTATATGATCTACCTTCGATTCCCTCACACTGTAGGAAAGATCTTAAATCTAGCCACCCTGTGATCCTTGACACCCTACAATTTTGGGAACAGATCAGACACCTACCTACTATTGCCCCCCACCCATCCCTGAGACAAACAATTGCCAGCTCCCTTTTCTGCCTCCCTGACTCTCATATATACATTTGGCAAAACTTTGCTGCTACCCAGGTTTCAGATTTATACGACCATACAAATACACTCTCTTATACTAGAATATGCAGTGACCTACAAATTCCAACAACACTTAGATTTGAGGCTTTTCGCCTCTGCTCTATTGTTCGAGTGTGGGGCTTCCCAAGGAAGAACCTCAGAGATGCTACTGGGTGGGAACAGAGGTGGTCTCAAACCCATGCGCTTAAAGGGACACTGTCGTTCCACTACGATATACTTCTTGACCCCCTCCTCCCATCATAAAATTTCCCAGCATCTAGCGTGGGAGAGAGAACTAAATTTTACTGCTGACACTGACTCCTGGCACAGAGAAATACTATTTACTAAAAAACTTTATGGGAACTTCACTACAAACTTACTGTACGTTGGCACTTAGTTCCTACAGTGCTACATAAAATTTATAGTAATCACCCCCTACATGTTGGAGAGGCTGCGGCCAACTGGGAACTCAAAGTCACATCTGGTGGTCCTGCCCAAAAATTAAGCCTATTTGGACACAACTTTTAGACATTATTAGCTCTCTGAACATTACCCCTACACTCAGTCCGCAAACATGTCTCCTCCACTTAGACTTTCCAACATTATCTCCCGCTCAAAAATCTCTAACCATTTATCTACTTATGTCCATTAAGCTTGAAATTGCAAAAGCTTGGAAGCAAAAATCACCCCCCTCCATCTCACAAATCATTGCAACAGTAAACTTTCTCTTGAGGATGGAGTCATACTCTTACTTGGTTTTGGATAAGGTAGACACTTATCACGAAATTTGGGCACCCTGGATAGAGAAATTTTCCCACGGAGACATACAGATAATCACTACTGTCACCCTCTACCTCCCCTTCCCTCCCCCCCTAATAATCTACGAGAGATATTGAACTATATGATACAAAATATAAAATGAGAAATAATTGTATAGAATAAGACATCTTTAAATAGTTTATTTCTGAAGACCAGCAGTCACAATTTTACTATTATTTGTTGTTCATTATGTATGATTGACAATTATTATCTTCGCTCATACTTGTCTTATTCTGTTTAATATGCTCACTTCTGATTATACCCCACTTGTAACTATTTATGCATGGTTTTTACCCCTATGTGGATATATTTGATACCAATGTATGTTGACTTCTCACTTTCTCAATAAAAAGGTTAATTATAAAAGGGACATGGAAATCATAGTTAAACTTTCATGATTTAGAAAGAGCATAGGTTTTAAGAGACTTTTCAATGTAATCCACTTTTCAAATTTACTTAATTCTATTGGTTTCCTTTGTTGGAAAATATTAATAGGTAGGAGTAGTAATGCACTACTGGACGCTAGCTGGTGATTGGTGGCTATATACATATGTCTGATATCATTGGCTTGCCTACTGTGTTCAACTAGCACCCAGTAGTGCATTGCTGCCTAGGAGCTGCTATTAAATCGGTTTTCTTTGCATAATAATATGCAATCAAGAGTGCAATAATAAAATGCTCTAAAAATGTCAGCATTTTCTTTTTGCACTTTTTTGTCTCTTTAAATTAAAAGCAAAGGATTCTGTAAGTTAATTTATCCCTCCACTCCAAAGAAAGTTCAGAGAAAGAACCTGTGTACATATGGCATTTTGTAACAAACACACACACACACATGTAGGATGCATCTATAGAATTAATTGAACTGTACAATTATACATTGTAGTAATTTAGCCAAAAGCAAAACCTTCATTTCAGAAAGGGTTTGCAGAGCAAAACTGGTGGGTTAAACTGGTTAAACAAGAGAACTGATGCACTATAAAATGCAGCTGCAAAAAAACAACAACATAAGGCAAAAATATATAAAATGCACAAATTAAACATATAAACCCTTAGCTCAAAGGGCTGCAAAACAATACATTGTTATTCTCTATGGTATACACAGAGTTAAGACAATAAACTTTTATATTTTAGCAATTCTCTCTGCAGAAAAAAAATAGTTAAAACAAGAAAGATTACCCAACCCAACCCCAGAGAAGTTAACAGCTAACTAGTGACAGTTTTCACAAGTTAGAACTTGCTTTGCACCCTGTAGAACAAACAAAAAGAGATTATTATTTCTATCTGCTCTGGAAACAGGAGGGGTAAAGTTCTTTAATATAAACTTGTTCTTCCTTTCCCAGAGGAATATTATCTTGCTGCCTTCATGCGATAAAAGGTAAATTAGCTGTCACTTTGGAACCATAGGAGTGGCCTTGATTACATTTTAGCACCTAGAGTGACACAAAAGCTTACTTTTAAACTTTTTTTGTTGTTGTATGTATCGCCCCTTGTGAACACTAGGGGCACCCTTATGCTTCTGGGGTCAGCTTATCCTGGATTTTGTGCTGGAAAGAAATGTGCAGTCAATTATCATATGTATAACCCAGTCCAGAGCGTTTCAGGAAGAAGGGGGCTGTACACTGAAATCCCATCAGAAGCAGGGAGTTACTTTTTTAGGGGGTGGAAAGTTGCCTATGAAATAAATGTGCAGAAGATCTCCAGCTGAACACAAGTAAGGAGCAGAGACTGCAAACTGGCTGTTTGTGCACCAGGCTGGGAGTGATTGTCATTCTACTACACTATAAGATTTTATTACACAATATTTTAAGAGACAAGCTAAAGGACTGTACACAAGCTACAACTAAAGAGAGGATTTGCAAACGGAAAACCACTCTGCAAGGACTTGCTCTGACTTTGCAATGCACTGCAGACTGTGCAACCTACACTAAAGGGACTTTGTACTTTGCCTGGGATCTGTAAACGGGACACAACTCCTGAGCTGTCACCGTGCAGTGTGCAAAACTGGGCAGCCTGGATCTAAAGAAAATCGTCTCTAGCTGTAACTCCAGCATGCAGAATTATAAATATGACAAAGCGATGGTCCCAGAGACCAGGAATGGAGGAAGCTCTGCTCTGAACAATAACAATGGGACTTCTGGCAACTGCAAGAGGGTGATGCTCATCTTACTGGATATATTCTGCCTGATATTGGGTAAGAGCTGCTGATCCTTACCCCTGGGCACTAAGCACTCCCTTGGCTGTCAGAGAGGGCTTCAGCGCATGCACTCCAATGCGTTGTAGTCCTCTAGGGCAAACAAGGGGTTAACTAAGAATACTGCTTCTACCCTCATGGGAGCTGAAGGGGGATATTCTTATTATATATCATTTGTGTTTAATATGGCAGTGGAATGGTTAGATCATATTGCATTGCTGACCCTTCAGGCAAAGAAACTGTCATTGCAACAGTATATTGAAGGTGGGATCCTATAATAACATATGTCACTGCCATTAATATATACCTACCATGCATATAAAATGACAATAGGATGATTATAATATAGCATGCTTTTCTAAACTCTCTGGCAGTGAAAGGGTGTCATTGTCTGTGTGCATGGATGGTTATAATATCAAATGCATTGCTGACTCATCTGAAACTTAAAGCCTTGCAGTCTTAGTGTATATGATGCATTAATATGCTTTTGTATTAAATGTTTATTCTTCCATCAGTGGCATAATAATTGCAGTCTTGAATCCCTTGCATTAACATGATAAATAAGTATACAATACACCTTGGGACTTCTCTGAGTAAACAGTATCTATAGTATTGTTTCATTATTTATTGTAGTTTGGAGTGAGTTTCTGTGCTATTCATTGTCACTTTTTTATTGTCAACCGTTATGGCATTGAAAGAGTTACTGTGGTCCTGCATTGTCATTTGCAAATGAAAAGGTACCAGCCCTGCACTGTTTATGTTCTGTATCATTCTGTAATTTTTTGTTTACTTTTTAATTGTATTCCTATTGATGTGGTATTAAGATGGCTGCAGTATGCATACAATTTAACCCTGCACCCTTCATTTAGGACCAATGACAAGGGGAGATAAAGATTTTCAATACATTGTATCACATTCCTCTATTTCACTGGTTTCTCCTTAGTCAGTGAGTGGTTAAACATAATCCAAACTGATCATTCATTTAGATAATTTTTAATATACTGCTGTTTCCTATCTCAGTAACCAGACATAAACCTTTCTTCCTGTTAAATGTGCAGTCAGGATTCGTGTGTATTTACTGGAGCTGCAGAAAGTAGACAGTGCTCTGCTTTATTTAGGAAACTGCAAACCCAAAGGGCTCAGTAATCTGCTAATCATGGCATGCCTTAAAAGTTCCTATTTCACTGCCTGGTTACTTGCAAGATCATTTCTGAAATCTCTATAGTATGGATTTAAATAACCTGTTGTTTCAATTCATTCTTTGAGATGGTTGTAACAACTACCATATGCACAATAGTATTTAGTCATAAAGTAACCAAATCATTAAAATAAAAGTAAATTAACATATTTTCTTATCTGACAAGCACCCTCTTCTGGCAAACACTGTCATTTAATCTAACCATATTTTATCATGTTTGTGTTAGACCTTATCTGTAAACCTATAACAGGACTGTTTTTCCCTCTGCACACTTCACATTATGTAAATATCTCAATAAAGTTTTGCAAGGCAGTACTCCATAAATACTACAAACAGTTAAACTAATTTTATCACAAAAAAAGTTATAAAATGTATCAGCTGGTGTTTTGCATGCACTATGCAATTTACTGCACTTATAGAGGTATATGTATATATTTAAGTACATACTGTATAGATTTCAAAATTGCTTCAAGCAAAAAAAAAAAATCTGTTTATGCTGATTGCTTTTTAATGTATATAAAAACACTGGTCATATAAACATCCCTCCTGCGATACTGAAAATGTAGTGTGTGTTTAAAAACGTGGAACCTTTTGCCATATAAACCAACTAAATTATATCTATACACAAAACTGTGTGGTCTTTAAATTTACGCTAGGGACATCCTTTGTGGAACACATGCTGCTTACAAGGAAATAAAAATTACACCATTAGTTCTGATAAATTACTTCAACATGAACAAAATCACATGATATATATATATATATACGTATGCGTATATATGTATTATTTATAATATATATATATATATATTGCAGTTGAACCAGACAGCTGACAGATAGATGCACTCATAAAGTATCTCTAGAGGAAAAGCAATACAAATCTGGCAGATTTATCAGATTATATTATAACTCAGGTAACATTAAAGTAAATAATACAGAATATTGTTACTCTAACTGTAGGACTATTAAAACTTTTCTATCCTCCAGAGCACTTAACAAAATAATTACTGTAATATACTTATATTTTCTGGCCTCCCCCTGGATTTACAAGCTGTTGTATGTATTAATGACTGTAATCTGATAATTTGAGACTGAGGTGCCAGCACCCATCTACACTTTTATTACAAATGTATATATATATATAGTTTGTGCATATTTTTGTGGTTCAATGTTGTCAGCGACTGTTGTGCCTCAATAATTTTCTTATTCTACTCTTAATTGTAAGCCACATGGGCAAATACTGGCCTAAGGTAAAGTCTGATCTAGTTATTAGCAAGTGTGGGTTCATTTTACTCCGAGTGCCCCATGGGCTGACAGATAGGACTGAAACACATTGCCATATTGCAGCTCTTTCTCTGACAGCTAAGAGTTAAAAAAGGCAGTGCACAAAACTTTTAGTAAAAAGACATCTGGTCTGTATTGTGTGTTGTAACTGAGAATGGCTCGGTTGTCTAATCATTATAGCAAATGTCTTGTTGATAGGCAAGCATACTTGTCTTTGTTCCACCAAGTGCATAGATCATAGTGTTAGATTTAGTGAAAGTAGTGAGAAATAAAACATTATTATGAATATTCTTACTGTAAAAGTGTAAATAGTTATGTGTGTGAGATATTGTGAGATGTATTGGAATCTTTTATAATGTCACAAGGTCATTCATACATAGCTTTAAGGGCAGGCATGCTGATTCACGCAGATGAATATGACCTCTAGAGTTCAAGCAAACTTTACAAATAATGAATGTGCAGAGGGCTTGCAGTGCACATCATTTTGATGTGAGTCACTAAATCATGTAATGCAGAAATGTCTTTGAAATAAGACTAGGAAGACACTGTGGTCTTGGATATTGTTTCTGCAAAATGTGTTGCATCTTCCTTTGGCAGCGAAAGAGTTAAAGTTTTGAGCTTGCACAATAGCATTATGTTCTTATCTTCAGTATCTGTAGTGTAGCAGGTTAAGTCAATGTTCCTTCTCTAAGCCTTCCTAATATAAGAAATGTGGCTGGGCAATCCTACGTCTTTTCAGGCTTGATCCATAATCTTCACATTATATTTCTGAGCTGTTTAGCAAAATGCCTTCCATGGTTTGTCATTCGACTTTCACAGCTGAGCAATTTACAGCTGATAGAAATCCAATCTTGCCTATGAATATGGGGCACAATAGAAAAGGCAGCTGCCTTCACTACATACATCTAAAATTGAACCCTGAGGGATAGGGTAGACCACTTAAAAAAGAGGTCGTTAAGTGGCTACTTATGTCTTCAGGTCCACTATTAGTACCAGTAGATTTTATATTGAGGGATGTTCATTGGTCTGTTTATGAAACATTAAATATGTTATAAATATTAAGCAGGAACATTTTAGAATTGTATTATAGGTTGGGTTGAACACATATAAAAACGCCAGTTTAACTCTAGTACACAGACAGATACAGAAATATAGTGAAAAAAATTTATCAAAATTGCAAGTGGACAATCTCTCTAGAGAACCTGTCTTCTTGAAATTGCCACGCAACATTATGTGGCAAAATGTAACATTGCACAAGAGCTCTTTTGTGCAATGTTAACCCCCGCTCTCATGCAACCAATTACATGAGAGCAACCGAGACCCGAAACAACCAAGTGTTGGATTGACTTAACCTGCCATCTCTTAGGGGGAGTAGAGGATATATAAGCAGTTTTAATATCGTGGTTGCATGCATGCTTATGCAAGCCTGTGCTACATAGCCTCAAAAGCTTTAAATGCAGCTTGATATCTTCCCCCTATAGTCTTTATTATCTCTCAACCACAATCTGTTTCCCAAAATACTTACATAAAAGAGAAACTCAGAAGTTGCGATGAGACTTTGGGCTTTGCAATACTTGATTTGGGGTTTTATCCTACATAAGCTTCCTTTCCTTGTCCCTTTATATCAGATACTAACAACACAAAGTAAACACGGTTTTAGAGCTACAGGTATATAAGTTATTTGTGACAGCTCTTAAGGCGGTTGACACATGAAATGGCTTTCCAGCAGAAGCCAGTAATAGAATTCAAGATTGCCTGGGACATGGGCGGAACTACCGTTGGTGCAGCAGGTACAGTTGTATCAGAGACCAAGTGCTAGGGGGTCCTTAGTAGTCTATACATAGGCGCATGCAGAATGTGTACAATTGTAATGCAGGGAAATCTTGCATAAGGGCAGAATACGTGCATCTATCTATCTCTATCTATTCTCAAAATTATTATACAGAGCAAAATGTATACTATAACTGTTGCTTACTACTGAGTTACCTGTGGGGGGCACAAAAAACATTTTGCACTAGGCCCTCTGTTGAGTAGCTCTGCCTGGGATATGTATACAGATTAGAAGAGAATACATTAAAAACAGACTAGATCTCTGTATTTTATCTGCTGTCAAAATCTATTTCTATGTTTGATACTCAGGGAGTCTCAAAAGGACAGTGTTCTCAATCAATTTTCTTTAGCAACATAACTTGGAAACATTTACCTGAGTTATCATTAGGTAGCTCATAAATGAATCATTTATGTTGTGGGTAACTTTTGCAAGTCTACCTACAGTCTGTAAACATAGTTATAATTGCAAATAAAATCTTTCCTCGATATTTTGGTTTTTAATTTAAAGTGATGTTTCAGTTGCCTGCCTTATGTATTCCTAAATAAGCCTTACCATGCACTGACAGACAGAAATAAATAATTGCTGACAAAATAAACCATAGAAAGAACAAAAGTTTGGACTACTGTATCTTCAATCAGATTTCTCTGATAAGAAACAGTAAATCAAGAATAGAAAGCTTTGCTGTCAGAAAGAGAATGTTTACATTGTAAGGGGTGGTTCGTTTTTAATTAGTGAATTCAGATCTTCATTACTGATGAATTCCTGAGAGTGAAACTCAAGGTGTCTTCCCCCCCCCCGTCTGCAAACCTTGTAACCCATAAACTATTAACAGTAGGAGCCGTCTTGCATAACTCTTCAGCAGGAGGGGGGGCAGAGATGTATGGAAAGGAAAATATATACGTCTCTCCACAGTGGTAAGGCAGGAACAGTCAATGCTGCAAAATCTTGTTTTGTGGGTGTGCATTTTATACTCATTAGACACAAGATACTTGCTATCTATAATACTTTTTTTATCCGATTGTCATAATTTGCTGTCTTTCAGAAAATCATTAGGATAAAATAGAAAGTTAAATTAATAAAAAAAACAAATAGTCCAATTAGTCCACTAGTCCTGGACAAGTAAGGAATTGCATTGGACGAGTAAAAATGTTTTACATTTTTCTATCTCTAACATTGAGTGGGCTAGTAACTTTTTCCTCCTGGGCTAATAAATTATAGTGATATTTTTTCCACCCCTATAAGCTAACGTGGAAAAAATATTGAAAAGGATGAAGACAGCACACCCTTGATAGAGAGGCATGGGATAAAGACTTGCCAAGTCTCAGTCAAAATGCAAAATCATACAATATCCAGCCTCCAAAACTGTCAAAAGACCTTTATTCCTTAACTGGGTCCATAGGTACAAAGCAACAACACTTTAGGCCTACAATACTACATGACTAAGGGCCTATTGTAGGCCTGAAACATTTTTGGTTTGTACCTTTGGACCCAGCTAAAGAATAAAGGTCTTTTAACAGTTTTGGAAGCTGGATATTGTATGATTTAGGAATAACTGTAGATTATAAACATATTACCTGAGGTAAATTAACGTGCTAAAATAGCTTTCCCATTTATACTATCCCATATGAATTACTGTAGTACACACAATACAAGAAATGTGCAATAAATGTTTGTACACAAATATTCTGTGGGGTAGAAGATAACAGGTTACAAAGAAAAACTCCCATGGTTCTATTGGGGGACAGATTGCCTACAATTGTTTTCATACAAATCAAAAGAATATTTTATAAGTATTTTTTCACTCTGCTTGCTGTGCAAACATTTTTTTTTTCTTTAAGTCTTAAAATGAAATTGAATGTTGCTTGGAAAATGTTGAATTCCACAAGTGCCATGCTGCAGGTTAGACTAACCCACCCTGTTAATAATATTTACAAAAATGTTTCATTTTCCTGTTTTACTTATAGTGGAAGACTTTGGAGAAGCATCTGGAATAATTTTAGCCTTCTGACGTAGAAGAGCTGGATTCTTAACCCATTCTGTGCTAGATGAGACATGAATTTGTTGCAGTTCATTGCAGACACTCTAGTATAGAGGAGCTGCATACTGTTCAGGATTATAAGACTTTAGTGTAGCGGGAACCAAATGTGAAACCCGATCTTTATAGGCAAAGCCAATAAACCAGCAGGTAACTGGCTATCCAGCTTTTGTGGTTTAAAATTTACAGAGAATTTCACTTATAATTTTGCTGTATTTTTTCATCTTTTGAAGCAAAAAGGATCCTCCCTGCTGATGTTTAAAGGAAAATGCTTCAAAAACCTAAAGCTGCATGCCTGACATGACTTGGAGTGATTTGTTTATGAAAGTTCTATTTCATCTGGCAGATAAATTGTATTTTTTTTCTCCTCCCTCATTCCCACCAGTTGCCAAAACAATTTTGCTACTAGAAGCTGCAGAAAATATAAAATATTTTCGGTACTTCAGCTGACTGTTCAAGTATGGTTGGGGCCGTGAAATGTGAGATTAATATGTTCCTTCTTGCAGTGTAATCTGATTTCAGTGTCTTCAAACGACCTCTACACAGACATAAGTTCTTACTACATATCATAGCAATAGTTATGTACTTTACTATGGGGTGTTCCTAGGACATCTATAAATACATACAATGAGCACCTGCTCTGGGTAGCCTACAATTTTATTTTTATAGACTATGACATAAGAACAATGCGTAACTTTCCCTCTTGCCATATTAAGTGAACACAACTTTATTGAAACTTCTCGAGACTGTTACAAAACTACCTATCCCCCTTTAGATCACACAATTGATTATTCAGACGGACACTTATCCAACTGTGCACAGTTTTTTTTTACATGCACACTTTCTGAGACGTCAGCTACTACCAAGCATGTGCAAGAGTGCACAGTACATATGTATATAAGTCTGTAACTGGCTTAATAGGTCAGAATTATGAAATTAGAGTTATGAAATTACGATAACCATATAACTTTACTTCTTTGCTTAATATGTTTGGGGAACTAAAGCCTAAATTAATTGATATGACAATAAAATAAATCTCCTTAGATTTATTTTATTGTCTTAAAAATATTAATCAGACTAAGAACAATGGAAGGTTAAGATAACATCACAAGGGAAAAACCGAACGCTGGATAAGAACTGTAGTGAAGGGCTTATTGACCCCACTGAGGCTAGGAAAAGTGTAATTGATAGGTTAGTGGATTGGACTATGAAGAGTATAAGGAGGTGGGGGGTGCAGTGCCAATGCTAACTAAAAACTTCACACCCTGTTCCCATTTCGATAGTGGTGGTGTTGTATGTCATTTGTGGTGATTAATCACTTTCTATGGCTTTATTGTATCAGTAGATTATTGGTAATCCATGGGTGGATAGTAAAATGGGCATAACTTTACATAATTTAAGGGTTTTCTAAGATAATGTTATACAATTTTATTATTTAATTTAATATGTAAGCTATGGCCGATTATTAAACCGAAACATATACCTCATTTGGTGATGTGAGTGTCAGTTATTTGTTGGGATTGAAAAACTCTAAAGGACAACATATTTTATTCATTTGAATTCTGATCCTGTCAATTACTATAACTAGTAACCCTTTTTGACAACTAACGAGTTAAGGGCTCAATTTATCAAAGCTGAAGCGGACAAGGGCGCATATATGCGCCCCTGTCCGCCTCAGCTCGCCTCTGGCGGGGCGAATTTCCCTGGAAGAAATAACCATTGCACACGAGCGCTATTTTGCGCTCGCGTACTATTCTGCCCGTGCACAGTCAATCACGCGTGGGCAGGAGCTGTCAATCCCCTCGGTCGGACTAGACCACAGATATTGAATTTCGCCACCTTAGAGGTGGCGAAGAGGTTAGGAAAGCAGCAGTCTGATGACCGCTGCTTGTTAAATACGGTGAGCAGATTCTTGTGAGAACTTGCAGCCGTAGGGGCTTTGATAAATCAAGCCCTTAGTGATAAGTGGAGGTTGCAACATGCAAAACTTTGTTTATTCAGGATGTATTTCAACTGCCAAATCATTGATGTTGTTCTGCTTTTGTTAACATAGAAGATAACAAAATGATGAACCAAATATTTATTTAGACCTTTACTTGATATGCTAAAATGTTGACCTTTGCATGACTGTTAAATAAGACAACTATTTTTCCTTTATTTACATTTACATGTTTTGTTACAGTAAAAGTTAAGTGGGTGGTGGGAGCCTTTACCGCTTAGAATTGGAACACCCTATGAAGTGGTATAATAGATGTTGCTGTACACAAGTAAGTCTACTAAATACGTAAAGAGTTCTCTCTCGTCTCACCATGTAATTCATACACACATTTGCAAAAGGGAGGATAGAGGCGACTAAAGAAACAACCCTATCTTGCTGTAACTCTGATTAACCGCTCAAGTTAAACTGGAATAAGATACAAATAACAGAAATGAGACAGCGCTAAATTAAAGCTAAAGATTAAAGGGTCTGAAGGACAAAATATAAAAATAAATTATATTTAATATTGAATCAAAAGATACATTTTAACTTTAAAACAATCCTATTAATAAGGCAATAAACCTAGAGAAACTTGTAGGGGATTTCTGAATTGAGTCCTTTGGGGTGCAGTGTGTCTAGTTTATAGATCAGTTCTGCTTCAGATCTCAATAGTTTATTTTCATACACACAAACACACACACATATATGTATGGTGTGATCACTCCAAGCTTTAAAAAGGCCTCTCTTTTTTCCAATTGGTTGGCCTATTAAGGATCGTTTTTTTTAAAGGTGGATTTTGATGCTCTCCTTTTAAGGTGGAAAAATAGTAGATCTTCATATAAAACATTCCAAAACCTATTTGGTCTCACATCTCTCTTACATAATACAAAACATTTAATTTCCGTTCAACCAATGTTGCACTTTTGTATCATTGTTTGCAACTAGCGATGTTGCGAACCTAAAATTTTGCGTTCGCAAATGGCGAACGCAAACTTCTGCAACTGTTCGCGAACGGGCAAACCGCCATAGACTTCAATAGGCAGGCGAATTTTAAAACCCACAGGGACTCTTTCTGGCCACAATAGTGATGGAAAAGTTGTTTCAAGGGTACTAACAACTGGACTGTGGCATGCCGGAGGGGGATCCATGGCAAAACTCCCATGGAAAATTACATAGTTGATGCAGAGTCTGGTTTTAATCCATAAAGGGCATAAATCACCTAACATTCCTAAATTGTTTGGAATAACGTGCTTTAAAACATCAGGTATGATGTTGTATCGATCAGGTAATGTAAGGGTTGCGCCCGCTTCACAGTGACAGACCAAACTCCCCGTTTAAAGGGACAGTCTACACCAGAATTTTTATTGTTTTAAAAGATAGATAATCCCTTTATTACCCATTTCCCAGTTTTGCATAACTAACACATTTATAATAATATACTTTTAACCTCTGTGATTATCTTGTATCTAAGCCTCTGCAAACTGCACCTTTTTTCAGTTCTTTTGACAGACTTGCAGTCTAGCCAATCAGTGCCTGCTCCCAGACAACTTCTTGTGCACAAGCACAGTGTTATCTATATGAAATACGTGAACTAACACCCTCTAGTGGTGAAAAACTGTTAAAATGCAATCTGAAAGAGGTGGGCTTCAAGGTCTAAGAAATTAGCATATGAACCTCCTAGGTTAAGCTTTCAACTAAGAATACCAAGAGAACAAAGCAAAATTGGTGATAAAAGTAAATTGGAAAATTGTTTAAAATTACATGCTCTATCTGAATCATGAAAGTTTATTTTGGCCTAGACTGTCCCTTTAACGCACAGCAAACAGTCTATTTGCACAACCGCAAACTCCCCATTTTTTTAAATCTACACTACTGTTACACCAGATATGAGTTGCACTGGGGTGACACTGTGCCCTGGCAGGCAGGCAATGAAACGCACATGTGTGAAGGAAACTGACTGCTATTATTTAACACAGTCAAAAAAGTGTTTTGTTTTTTTTTGTTTTTTTTTAAATCTACACTACTGTTACACCAGATATGAGTTGCACTGGGGTGACACTGTGCCCTGGCAGGCAGGCACTGA
>NC_069508.1:194958057-195018057 GCF_027579735.1 Bombina bombina | reverse complement strand
GTGTTGAGCCACAGCCAGTTCTACCAGATTGAGAATTTAAAATGCAATAGCATGCAACTTAAAAGATCTGCCAAATGAGTATTTGTCTTTCTTGTAATTACACCTCTGCAAAACACAGGTGCTCTCAATTTTGGATTTACTCAGAGCCAATCCTGTGCAAAACCTCCCTATTTAAGGCTGGCTGTTAGGCTGCACAGAGTCTTCACATTGTTTCTGTTTTGTCATAAGCCAGAATCTGGTTCATGGATTCAGTACCATTTTGGAGGAAGACTTTACCTTTGAATCTGCTACCAAATTTGTTTTTTATTCCTTGTGCAATTCCTGCACTTCAGCTTTCATCAGGAGAAATACTTTATCTTTGAATCTACTACACTGTTTACAAGTTTGTTTCCTGCCTTGTGCAAATCCTGCACTTCAGTTATTACCAGGAGAAAGACTTTCCTTTTGAATCTGCATCTCTGCTTACTTGTTTGTTTCCTTTCCACTCCTGGCGCATGTGGACATAACATACCTGAATAGAAAAGTATATATTTAAAATACCTTCCAAGTATATGCTCAAAGTATTTTGTTGTTTAAATAAATCTGTTCTCTTTTCAATCTAAATGGTTTCTACTAATCTTCATTTAAAGCAACGGTTCCAAACAATGAGGCTCCCACAAAGTATCCTGAGACGGAAGCAAAATTTGTGATAAAAGTAAATTGGAAAGTTTAAAATGATATGCCCTATCTGAATCATGAAACTTTATTTTGGACTAGACTGCCCCTTTTTTATTATTATTATTATTATTATTATTATTATCGGTTATTTGTAGAGCGCCAACAGATTCCGCAGTGCTATTAACAAAGGTGGAGTACAACAAAACAGTTATAGGGATCAAATGGGTAGAGGGCCCTGCCAAGAGTTGCACTGTTGTAGTCAGCTCTTGAGAAGGTGATCAACAAACAGCTGGACTCTTAAGCTTACATGCTAAGGGGGTTATGGGGATAGCAATGGAGGAGAGGAACTGGTATAAAGAAAGGTTAGCATAGGTTGTATGCATCCCTGAACAGTAGAGCCTTTAGGGAGCACTTGAAGCTTTTAAAACCAGAAGAGAGTCTTGTGGAGTGAGGCAGAGAGTTCCACAAGATGGGAGCCAGTCTGGAGAAGTCCTGTAAACGGGAGTGTGATGAGGTGACAAGAGAGAAGGAGAGTAGGAGGTTATGAGCAGAGCGAAGGGGACGGGAGGGAGAGTATCTGGAGACAAGGTCTGAGATATAGGGGGGAGCAGTGCAGTTGAGGGCTTTGTATGTCAGAGTGAGAATTTTGTGTTTGATCCTAGAGGCAAGAGGAAGCCAGTGAAGAGATTGGCAGAGAGGTGCAGCAGATGAAGAGTGACTTGTAAGGAAGATGAGTCTGAGTCAAATATGACCCCGAGACATCAGGCATGGGGGGTAGGGGTAATGATGGAGTTGTCGACAGTTATAGAGAGATTTATTAGGGAACCTAGTGATGACGTGTAGATTGAGAAGAGAGGGGGACCGAGGACAGAGCCTTGCAGTACTCCGACAGAAAGTGGTGACGTGGCAGAGGAGGCCCCAGAGAAGGCTACACTAAAGGTACGGTTTGACAGGTAGGAAGAGAGCCACAAGAGGGCTGTGTCCCATATACTGAAGGATTGGAGGGTTTGGAGCAAGAGAGGGTGGTGATCAGTGTCAAAGGCTGCAGACAGATCAAGGAGAATAAGCAGAGAGAAGTGGCCTTTTGATTTTGCTGTAAGTAGGTCATTGGTAACCTTAACAATTGCTGTTTCTGTGGAGTGATGGGGACGAAATCCAGATTGCAATGGGTCAAGGAGGGAGTTTATTGTAAGGAAATGGGATAGGCGGGGCGTGCATAAGCTAGTTTTTCAAGAAGTTTGATGCAAGAGGGAGGAGGGCAATAGGGCGGTAGTTGGATGGGGAGGTAGGATCAAGGGAAAGTTTTTTGAGGATAGGTGTGACCAGTGCATGTTTCAGCGATGAGGGAAATATACCGGTGCTGAAGGAGAGGTTGAAAGTGTGTGTGAGCATAGGGGTAAGGGTGGCAGAGAGGGAGGGGAGTAGCTGTGAGGGGATAGGGTCAAGGGGACAGGTAGTGAGGTGAGAGAGCAGTATAAGTGCTGAAACTTCTTCCTCAGTAATAGGGGAGAATGAGCTAAGTTTAAGGTTATGTGGGTTGTGGTCGATTGAGAGCATTTGAGGGGGTGAGAGAATGGGATTATGTTGAGAGCTGATTTAATTTCTGATGGAGTTGATTTTGTTATTGAAGTGGTTGGCAAAGTCTTGAGCTGAGAGAGAAGTTGTATTAGGAGGTGGGGGAGGGCGGAGAAGAGTATTGAAAGTGGAGAACAAACGTTTTGGGTTTGAAGAAAGATTAGAGATAAGAGTAGAGAAGTAGTGTTGCTTATGGAAATTAAGGGCAGAGTAGTAGGAGTTTAAGATAAATTTGTAATGTTGAAAATCAGCTGAACTCCTAGATTTTCTCCAGTGCTGCTCAGCAGTACGGGAACATCTGAATAGGTATCGTGTCAGAGGAGTATGCCAGGGCTGAGGTTGAGTGTTTAATTTCCGAGCTCGGTAAGAGGGGTGAGATTGTCAAGGACGGATGTAAGGGTGGAATTATAGTGGCAGATAGATTGGTCAGGGCATGAAAAGGAGAAGTATGAGAGGAGAGGTTTGAGGGAATTAGTAAGCTGTTGTTGATCTAATGACGTAATGCTTCTGTGAAGTTTGGTGTGAGGAGCAGAAGGAGGGAGAGTTGTAGGGAGGGATGATATGTTGCAAGTAAGGAGATGGTGGTCAGAAAGAGGAAAGGGGGAGTTTGAGAAGTTTGAGATGGTGCATCGATAGCTAAAGATCAGGTCAAGGGAGTGACCATCTTTGTGAGTGGGAGAATCAGTCCATTGTGACAAACCAAAATAGGAAGTGAGTTGCAGAAGTTGTTTTGCAGAGGAGGCAGTGGGATTGTAAAGAGGGATGTTAAAGTCACCAAGAATGAGGGAAGGGGTGTCTGAGGAAAGGAAATAAGGTAGCCATGCAGCCAAGTGATCTAGAAATTGAGTTGAGGAGCCAGGAGGATGGTATATGACTGCGACACATATAGAAAGAGGAGAGAATAAGCAAATCATGTGGGTTTCGAATGAGGAAAATGTGAGGGAAGAGATGGGATGTATTTGTTGAAAGGTGCAACGAGAGGAAAGTAAAATACCTACACCAGCTCCTTGTCTATTACCAGACCTAGGAGTGTGGCTGAAGTGGAGACCCCCATGTGACAGAGCAGCAGTGGATGCTGTGTCTATGGGAGAGACCCTTTAAGTATTTAGTGTCCTTTTAGGGCAAACACATGTGCAATGTCAGTCATTTGCAGTTAGAGCTTGTCTCCGAATACATAAAACCAATGTTTATGATAGTTTAGCTGTCTTCTATATATAATGTTATTCTGACATGTATGCATTAAATATATAGGTTAGTAGAAAGACTGGCTATGCTAATCACTGATTCAGATTCAACTCAAGGCAGATAATATTGTTAACAGTCCTGTAACAGGATTTATACAGAGATGACACAAAATTAAAACTAAATTTACAATCCATGCAGAATAAGAGTTGGTTATGATGGTTTATAAATGTATAGCACAATGTGTTGTAATTTACTTGTTATACCATCTACAGAGATTAAAAAATATTGGGCATTGTTCCTTTAGATTTATTTTTGTCTATGGAATGGCTGTTTCTGCTCATTTAAACTTCAATTCAATGGGCTTAGCTTGCAAGGGGAGCGGATATTGTTAGCTTACCACATATTTACACAAAACCATCCTTATCTTATCTCTTTATACACAGTGAAGTCGATACTAAGGGCCAATGATCTAAAATCTTGTCAGTACAGCTAGGTCCCTCACAACATTTTAGAAACTCAAATTTTACCGTGAGAGCTGTACAGGGCTCTGTTTGTGAAGAAGAGACCTCTACATTACAATGTAAGGTCTAAAAACAAATCGCAAAGATTGTGCATGCTTGAAGTTTTTGATAATCAGGACCTTAGAGATAACAATGGAATATTAACATTGTATTATCTCTCTTTACCACCACTCACTGATGGCATTATTCCTTCAAACTTTCTTGTTTGCATAGGTTTTCTAGAACAAGATCTTAAATATTAAAATATCCAGTATAGATGGGGATAGAACAGGCAAAATCAGCTATTTTAAATGACAAAATGAAGGTAGAGGAGATATTTGTAAACACATTAAAAGGGAGAGAAAAATCACAGTACACTGTCCCCATTGAATACAGACACATATAGCAAATAATGAATATGCAACTGATTAATATTTGTTCAATAACTTTTTAGAAAATTACATTAAATTAACAATATAAAAATATATAGCTGCAATTACTCTATTGCATAAAAAGTGTTGTAAAAGCACTCAAAACTACATTTTATCAAAATTTGCATTGTTTTGTAGTGCAGATATAAACTCCTTGATGTCTCTTGAGTATGTTTATCTTATCTCCTTTGCTGAACTCATAATTAAAGGGACATAAACCCCAAATGTTTCCTTCTTAATTCAGACAGAGCATACAATGAAAACATAAAAAACGTTTCCAATTTACTTCCATTATAAATTTTGCTTTGTTCTCATGTCACTCTTTGTTGAAGAGATAGGTAGGTAGTGGGCACATGTCTAAGGCACTACATGGCAGTGAATAGTGCTACCATCTTGTGCTTCTGCTAATGTATAATATTCTTGCCAAACTGCTGCTATATATTGCTGCAGACACGTGCACGCTCCTGGGCTTACTGTCCAACTTTTCAACAAGGGATAATAAGAGAGTGAAGAAAATTTGATAATAGAAGTGAAATGGAAAGTTGTTTAAAATGACTGCTCTGTCTGAATAAGAATCAGCATTGTCTCTTTATATGCACTGCCCGTTAAAAGAACAGAAAATTAGGCATCACTATCATTCATATGAAACTGCACTATTTTCACTTTAAAATATTTTATTGACATGAAGCAAAATGTGCAGCTGGGCTTTAAAAGAACAACTCGGATATGTAGCTGATTAAATTTCAATGTATTCAAAGCAGCTGCAGAAACGCCCTTTCTAATGGGCTGAAGTCTCTGCTGCCGTCAGAATTGTACTACAGTTTACAATTAATGTAAATGTTTCATTTCATGTGCTTAGAACATATATTTCATAGAAGTTTACATTTTTCTATTATATTATCTCTAACAATTGTTATTTAAATGTAAATGAACCCCAAATGTTTTATTTGTGATTCAGACAGAGCATGCAGTTTTAAACAAACTTTCTATTTTACTTATTTTATCAAATTATCTTCATTCTCATGGTATTCTGTGTTGAAGGGATATCTAGATAGGTAGCGTGTGCAAGTCTTAAAGGGACAGTCTGCACCAGCATTTTTATTGTTTTAAAAGATAGATAATCCCTTTATTACCCATTCCCCAGTTTTGCATAACCAACACAGTTATAATAATATAATTTTAACCTCTGTGATTATCTTGTATCTAAGCCTTTGCAAACTGCCCCTTTATTTCAGTTCTTTTGACAGACTTGCAGTCTAGCCAATCAGTGCCTGCTCCCAGATAACTTCACGTGCACAAGCACAGTGTTATCTATATGAAATACGTGAACTAACACCCTCTAGTGGTGAAAAACTGTTAAAATGCATTCTGAAAAGAGGTGGGCTTCAAGGTCTAAGAAATTAGCATATGAACCACCTAGGTTAAGCTTTCAACTAAGAATAACAAGAGAACAAAGCAAAATTGGTGATAAAAGTAAATTGGAAATTTGTTTAAAATTACATGCTCTATCTGAATCATGAAAGTTTATTTTGGCCTAGACTGTCCCTTTAAGCACTACATTGTAGGAAAAAGTGCTGCCATCTAGTGTTCTTGCTAATATATAACATTACTGCAAAACTGCTGATACAGTATATAGAACTGCACACATGTTCACACTTCTATGCTTACTTTTCAACAAAGGAAGTCAAAAGAATGAAGATAATTTGATAATAGAAGTCAATTGGAAACTTAATTAAAATTGCATGTTTTTTTCCGAATCATGAAAGAAAAATTGTGGGTTTCATGTCCCTTTAACATCTGTACACAGTGATATGTAACTTTAGACTGTGTATCTATGATTCAGACCACTACAATGCCAGAGAGTACACTAATTATATAGGGAGTGCTGTAGGACAACTCTTACACTAAGAATTATACAGGGAGTGCTGTAGGACAACTCTTACACTAAGAATTATACAGGGAGTGCTGTAGGACAACTCTTACACTAAGAATGTGTATGAATCATTTCTTATTGAACAAGTACATAAAACCGGTCATACATTGATTCAATATTTGGATAAATCAGGATGAATGTAGAATAAATGTATTTATTGCATATGGTTTAATATCTAAACCAAATACTTTTACTCTTTCTGCTTTTACTTCTGTAATTATGCAAAGCTTGAAAATGAATAATCTAGTAATGTTAGTAATTGTTTTCTATAAAAAGTCATTCATTAAAACAGTAATGACACTTTTCTATAATATATTATTTGTTGTTCTCTTTCGGGCAGTACAATAACTACAGTAAGAACCAAGTCCTCACTGAGCACTGACTCTAAAGCAGATTGACGACTTTCTCATGATAATTCGGTTATTAAAGAACAGTTAATTTATTGTAATTACAAGATTACATACTATATAAGTTCGATTTTTTTTTATATGTGTTAAAGGGACTTTAAACTCTAAATAAATGCTAGATAGAATGATGCATTCAAAGAAAAGATTAGTCTGGGAATAACCTGTAGATGTATTTTTTAAAGTTTCTTTAGCTTTTTAAATATTGACAAAATAAGTGTAAAGTTTTAGTGTCTATAAAACAATGGGAGCTGCCATGTTGTAACTTAGGTTACCTTCTCTGCAGTGGCCAATTAGGGACAGTTATAAAAATGTCACTAGAGTGAGTAGCCAATGGCTGTGTGGAATATAACAGTGTTATGCATTTCCATTTCTAACAGGAACTGAAAAGCTCACAATTTCAGTAAAGATTTAAAGGAAAAGGGGACAAAATAAATAATGAAAGTATATTTTCGGTTTTATATATATATATATATATATATATATATATATATATATATATATATATATATATATACATTTATTACAATCTCAAAGGCCTAGATTTGGAGTTTGGCGGTAGCCGTGAAAACCAGCGTTAGAGACTCCTAACGCTGGTTTTAGGCTACCGCCGGTATTTGGAGTCAGTCAAAAAAGGGTCTAACGCTCACTTTTCAGCCGCAACTTTTCCATAACGCAGATCCCCTTACGTCAATTGCGTATCCTATCTTTTCAATGGGATCTTTCTAACTCCGGTATTTAGAGTCGTGGCTGAAGTGAGCGTTAGAAATCTAACGACAAAACTCCAGCCGCAGAAAAAAGTCAGTAGTTAAGAGCTTTCTGGGCTAACGCCGGTTCATAAAGCTCTTAACTACTGTGATCTAAAGTACACTAACACCCATAAACTACCTATGTACCCCTAAACCGAGGCCCCCCCACATCGCCGACACTCGATTAATTTTTTTTAACCCCTAATCTGCCGAACGCCACCTACGTTATCCTTATGTACCCCTAATCTGCTGCCCCTAACACCGCCGACCCCTATATTATATTTATTAACCCCTAATCTGCCCCCCACAACGTCGCCGCCAGCTACCTACAATAATTAACCCCTAATCTGCCGACCGCCACCTACGTTATACTTATGTACCCCTAATCTGCTGCCCCTAACACCGCCGACCCCTATATTATATTTATTAACCCCTAATCTGCCCCCCACAACGTCGCCTCCACCTGCCTACACTTATTAACCCCTAATCTGCCGAGCGGACAGCACCGCTATTATAATAAAGTTATTAACCACTAATCCGCCTCACTAACCCTATAATAAATAGTATTAACCCCTAATCTGCCCTCCCTAACATCGCCGTCACCTAACTTCAAACATTAACCCCTAATCTGCTGACCGGAGCTCACCGCTATTCTAATAAATTTATTAACCCCTAAAGCTAAGTCTAACCCTAACACTAACACCCCCCTAAATTAAATATAATTTAAATCTAACGAAATAAATTAACTCTTATTAAATAAATTATTCCTATTTAAAGCTAAATACTTACCTGTAAAATAAATCCTTATATAGCTACAATATAAATTGGGCTTGGATCAGGACATCGGAGGAGCTCCTCTGGATCGATCGGTGAACCTGGTATGGTGAAGATAAGGTAGGAAGATCTTCAGGGGCTTAGTGTTAGGTTTATTTAAGGGGGGTTTGGGTTAGATTAGGGGTATGTGGGTGGTGGGTTGTAATGTTGGGGGGGGTATTGTATGTGTTTTTTTTACAGGCAAAAGAGCTGAATTCTTTGGGGCATGCCCCGCAAAGGGCCCTGTTCAGGGCTGGTAAGATAAAAGAGCTTTGAACTTTAGTAATTTAGAATAGGATAGGGCATTTTTTTATTTTGGGGGTCTTTGTTATTTTATTAGGGGGCTTAGAGTAGGTGTAATTAGTTTAAAATTGTTGTAATATTTTTCTGATGTTTGTAAATATTTTTTTATTTTTTGTAACTTAGTTCTTTTTTATTTTTTGTACTTTAGTTAGTTTATTTCATTGTATTTATTTGTAGATATTGTATTTAATTAATGTTTTGATAGTGTAGTGTTAGGTTTAATTGTAGGTAATTGTAGGTATTTTATTTAATTAATTTATTGATAGTGTAGTGTTAGGTTTAATTGTAACTTAGGTTAGGATTTATTTTACAGGTAATTTTGTAATTATTTTAACTATTTTAGCTATTGTACCTGGTTAAAATAAATACAAAGTTACCTGTAAAATAAATATAAATCCTAAAATAGCTATAATATAATTATAATTTATATTGTAGCTATATTAGGATTTATTTTACAGGTAAGTATTTAGCTTTAAATAGGAATAATTTATTTAATAAGAGTTAATTAATTTCGTTAGATTTAAATTATATTTAACTTAGGGGGGTGTTAGGGTTAGACTTAGCTTTAGGGGTTAATAAATTTATTAGAATAGCGGTGAGCTCCAGTCGGCAGATTAGGGGTTAATGTTTGAAGTTAGGTGTCGGCGATGTTAGGGAGGGCAGATTAGGGGTTAATACTATTTATTATAGGGTTAGTGAGGCGGATTAGGGGTTAATAACTTTATTATAATAGCGGTGCGGTCCGCTTGGCAGATTAGGGGTTAATAAGTGTAGGCAGGTGGAGGCGACGTTGTGGGGGGCAGATTAGGGGTTAATAAATATAATATAGGGGTCGGCGGTGTTAGGGACAGCAGATTAGGGGTACATATCGATAATGTAAGTAGCGGCGGTTTACGGAGCGGCAGATTAGGGGTTAATAATAATATGCAGGGGTCAGCGATAGCGGGGGCGGCAGATTAGGGGTTAATAAGTGTAAGGTTATGGGTGTTTAGACTCGGGGTACATGTTAGAGTGTTAGGTGCAGACGTAGGAAGTGTTTCCCCATAGCAAACAATGGGGCTGCGTTAGGAGCTGAACGCAGCTTTTTTGCAGGTGTTAGGTTTTTTTTCAGCTCAAACAGCCCCATTGTTTCCTATGGGGGAATCGTGCACAAGCACGTTTTTGAGGCTGACGGGTCCGTAAGCAACTCTGGTATCGAGAGTTGAAGTTGCGTTAAATATGCTCTACGCTCCTTTTTTGGAGCCTAACGCAGCCATTCTGTGGACTCTCAATACCAGAGTTATTTTAAAGGTGCGGCCAGAAAAAAGCCAGCGTTAGCTACGCGGGTCGTTACCGACAAAACTCTAAATCTAGCCGAAAGTGTTTAAAGGTATATGAAGCTCAAAACATATCTTTTGTGATTAGAAAAGAACATATTAAAAAAAAAAGTTCCAATTTATTTCTATTATCAAACTTGTTTCCTTCTTTTGTTAGTCCCATGATATTTTGTGTTGGAAAGAAACCTAGGTAGGCATCTGGAGGACTGCATGGAAATAGTTCTGCCATCTAGTGTTCTTGCACATTTATAACATTCTGTTAAAACTGCTGACATATAGTGATCCAGAAAAAGGCTGGCTCCTAAGCATAAGACCCTGCTTTTTAACAAAATATACCAAGAGAACAAAGAAAATAGAAGTAAATTAGAAAGTTGTTTAAAATTGCATGCTCTATCTGAATCATGAAATAAAAAAAATGAGTTTCATATCGCTTTAATGTCCCTTTAATACCTTTTTTGCTGCAATTTTATTTTTTAACATCCAGAATCCACCAACCAACTTGCTTTATTTGGAGGTGCCAATCAAGACTTGTTTCTGGAGTAGAGAAGGTTATCCGCAGTCATTATGCTTGAAAAAAGCCATTGTTTTGTAATACCTCATTAGTTCAACCCTGCTGAGGCCAATTAGGGAGGAGAAATTCTTGGGTAACACATAAGCAGGGACAATAAACAGGAGCTAGGGACTAAGTTAGGGAGACCCATTGGCAAAGTCAAGGATCTTCCATTGGTGTTCTGCATCAGAAGTTAGTTTCAGTGAACACAGAGTAGTGGCATTGTACTTGAGGATTTGGGCAATCTTAGGGCTTAATAATTTGGGTGTGTGGCTATGCAGACCAGGGTCATGGCTAAGTTGGAAAGGACAGTGGTGGAGGTGGTAGGAGCAATTTGTAGCCTCAGCCCAAGAAGCTTGTGTTTGCTGCAAGAGAAATCTGCTGTACACTCAGGTCACTGACCTTGACCCTAATATTTTTTTCAATACACCAATAAGTTGAGTAACGAGCAGCAGTTGGCATCAGTGATGTGGGAAATACACCCCCTAAACTAAACTACCAAGAGCCCTTAAAAGGGCATTTTGTAGAGCATTGCCCTAAGTTAAACAGCTCTTTTACATTTAAAAATGACTAAATACTCCCTAACAGTAAAACCCCCCACCCACCAAGCCCCCCCCCAAAAAAAATAACACTAAAAAAGCCTAAACTACCCATTGCCCCTAAAGGGGCATTTGTTTGGTCATTTCCCTTAAAATAGCAATCAGCTCTTTTCCAGCCCATTAATGCCCTAATAAAAAAATTTAAAAAAAATTAAAAAAAATCCTCACACTAAGCCCCAAATAGGTACTCACCGTTCCTGAAGTCTGGCAGAGAACGTCTTCTTCCAGGCAACTACATCATCTTCTATCTTCATCCAGAGCAAAGGCAGCGTGGAGCGGAGGTGCGGAGCTGCTTCCCCGATGTGTGGATCCTCTACGGCAGCATTCCTCTGCGGTGTTCCTCGGCGGCGGCAGTCCTCAGAGGAGTGAAGGCTCCTCTTCATGTGATCATCTGTCGCACACTGAAGAATAAATGAAAGGTACTCCATATTTATTGGGGTACCTTGCATTTCTGTTGGCTGAAATTTTGAAATCAACCAATATGATAAGAGCTACTGAAATCTTATTGGCTGATTTCAACAGCCAATATGATTTCATTAGCTCTAATCCTATTGGCTGATTTCAAGATTTCATCCAAAAGGAATGCAAGGTACCCAAAATTGATTGTGGTAACTTGCATTCAATCTTCAGTGTACAACGGACAATGGATGAAGAGAAACCTCCATGCCCCAGAGGAACACCGCCGCCATTGAGGACAAGCGTCGTTGAGGACCGCCACTGATGATCTACGCGTTGAGGAAGACAGCTCCGCACATCTGCTCCATGCCGTCTTTGTTCCGGATGAAGATAGAAGATGATGGAGCCGCCTGGAAGAAGACCTTCTCTGCCGGACTTCAGGAACGGTGAGTACCTATTTGGGGCTTAGACTTAGGCTTTTTTTTTTTTTTTTTGGGGTGGCTTTTTTTTTTGATAAGGGTTTTTTTGGGCTAGAAAAGAGCTGATTGCCCTTTAAAGGGCATTAAAAGAGCTGAATGTCCTTTTAAGGGCAATGCCCATACAAATGCCCCTTTAGGGACAATGGGTAGTTTAGGTTTTTATTAGTGTTAGTTTTTTTATTTTGGGGGGTTTGGTGGGTAGGGGGTTTTACTGTTCGGGGGTAATTGGTAATTTGCTTAAGTAAAATAGCTGTTTAACTTAGGGCAATGGCCTACAAAAGTCCTTTTAAGGGCTATTGGTAGTTTAGTATTAGATTAGGGGGTGTTTTTATTTTTGGAGGATTTTTTTTATTAGTTTAGGTTTACATCTTTTATTTTGGATAGCCTTGTTTATTTTTTATTTTGTGTAATTTTAGGTTTTCATGGGTATAGGACAGCGGTGCCCTATGAGAGGTGCGTAAGAGGAACAAGTACAGATACACAAAGATAGACAGTGATCAGTGCCAGCACTCTTGTTGAAATATGCAGATAGAGAGACCTGTGGGAACAGATGAAGAGGTGACACTTTTTAGGTTTGGGGTTTGCAGTTGTTTTTTAAATAGACTACTAGCTGGGCAGGCTTATCGCCTAGTATATAATAACGTTTTTACATAACAATAGCAATTCCTCGGGGGCGGAGCAAGCCAGGCACCTGAGCGGTCACAAGCTAAGAGAGCTCTGCTGCTATAATATACTTAATCCCTGATAAGATCGCTTAGGATTGCCCTAGACCGTGCCAGATCCTAACTGATAATCTGAAGATTAGTGCTGAGGGGTTCAGTGGCTGCGAGAGAACCTGGAGTGATAAATTTGAAGCGTTTCCCTGTCAACCACGGCCTATGCACAGTCTGCTTAAGGAACAGCCATATTGCCGACCATGTGGAGATAGGAGCAAGACCTGACTCAAGCATTTCTGTGACTTTCCGTAGGCTGCGATTATGTCTCTAACAATACTATCCACATACAGCACCTTGGAGACCGATATACTATCGCCCAATTTGGAGAGCACCATAAGTCACGGCCCCACTATAATAGCCACCATAGAGCAATGGGAACGTAATACACTGCTCTCCTTGGATCAGCACTATCAAGATCTCAGGCTACATTTTGATCGCCTCTTTTCTGCTCTACTAGTGAATCTATCTGAACCAGAGGAGGACTCTTGCGTACAACATGACAAGCGCTGGGACCCTGGTATGCAAGCAACTACAGAATGGGTCATGCAGAGTAATACTAATGATGATTTCTCTCAGGATACCGATGGCGCCTTTGTAGCTTCTGAGAATAGCGCTCATCTGGACAGGCTGCCATCTCTGACTCTGAGGAACACAGGCCGAGATCAGAGCATTCTACGATCTAACTTTCAAACATTACCTGCCTCAAGTAGTATGGTCATGCCTCTAAGAAACGTAAGTGACTATGTAAGCAAACCCGTAGCCCTCAAACAAGTGGTTAGTGTCAGCTGTCTAAAGAAACAGTCACCCGAGCATTTTTCTATGCCTAAAGAACAAGAGAGACCGCTCAGCTTCCATCCAGCACAGCAGATAACCAGGCAGTATACCAGACTTGTGAACATCACCCCTCTCTTTATTCTAGAGTTACATAAGTCCGGCATAGGTTAAATATGGTCTTTCTATATTACGCTACAAAAGGGACCTGCTCTTATTGTTAATCTCTGTGTTCCCTTTTGAGATATCCAGGTTCTTTTTCAAATCCTTCTGGCTTATAGTTTTTACCAGATCCAGCAGTTTGCATGCAGTTATAAATGTATTCCCTAACCTCACTATTACGGTTCTTTATGTAATTTTTATATCCAATATCCTACCGGTTAAGCTTCAATTACACCCAAAGAGACTACCTAGTTGCAGTGCCTATATGTTAGAGGTTCTTCCCCAATTGTTTTAACACTGTTTGTTATATGGTTCACCTACAATTTCCTTTTACATGTTTCTGCCTTGTACCTTTTGAAGCACACAGTGATATTATCACAGTGGGAACTATGATTTAAACGAAATTCACAGCCTATAAAACATTTACTGGTGTAATTAAGCTCTGTAAAATATATCTGAGTGAAGAGATACGTTATCGGTACAATATGTGTAATCTTCCAACCATGCTATAGAAGGGTTATCCTCATCTACCTCAGGGCATAACGGTTTAGTATAACTGATGTGTATTACATCTCATATATATATATAATTTATTTTAGAATTTATTATGCTACTTAGACTGAAGTCCCCTCCTTTTTAAGCCAAAAGATAACTCCTCTAACTGATTACCCCATTAATCCCTTTTTCTTAACTTCCCATTACCTGCTAAAATAGGCATTGCCCTGTTTACACTGGTGCTCTCTGTTTTTCGCCCATAATAGATAACACCCCATGTGGCTTCTAACATGAAGTGCTATATCCTGAGTATATAAGGACAAGACTCTCTAACCTCTGATTTGATTATTATTCCTCTCGCAGTATTTAACATATATTTTACAAACCTATGGTCCTACAGGTATATTATATCTTTTCCCTAGAGTCCCTAGCTAGACCTTTGCTTAAGCTTCAGGACAGCAGGCATTGTAGCATATATTGTGCTTTTGTAATAGTTGGCATCCTGGATATAGATTCCCAGATGCAAAAGGCTCCTTATGATAGTTGTCCTTCAGTAATGGAGCCATGGACTGGAGCTGATAATGACTTATACTTACACACTACAGAGCGTCTTCATCATAATAAGGGCTTGCCTTCCATATTCCTCTCTAAACATACCTATAGATAATGTTATTATAACCTTTGCCTATACTTACCCTCCCACTGGCTTTCCTATTGGAACAATTATGCCCCCACGCTACTACACTTCCCATATGTAACAATGAGAGGTACTCATTAGGTACCCTGTAGACACCACTGTCAACCCCCCCTTTTTTGAGTTTTATGACCCCTCCTGACCTCCATATTTACAGCTACATTTAAAAAATGCCAAGTAATAAGCTAAACACAATGTTACCTACAGTGACTATACCTGACTTTCATTATACCTATAGACTGCATACTGTACTAAACCCCTAATATAGCCATCATAATATAACATAGGTTCCTACTCTACATAGGCAGAAATAAGTATGGTTGACTCTCCCGAAATGGGAACCTCATAACCTTTTGTTACCTTCAGTAGTTACCTGACAGTTGAAGAAACCATTTAGTGCTTCATTATAAGGTCAGCTCCTCCTCCCTTGTTGGAAGACTCCGCCCCTCCAACCTCCCTATATACTTAGAGCGGCTCTTGGCCGCTGCTATTCCCTCCCCCCCTTATATACTTTGGCCCAAGAGTGGCCGATACATTTGCCAATTCTCCACAAGCGGACACCATTATTCCAGAAAGCTCAAAGTGCGCTCTTTATTGCATTGTGGAGATCATATATTACATAATATAACATAAAATGAAGTTCTATTCTATTTCGCCCAAATTCTTATCTCTTATTGTCTTAAGACTTGATATGCCAATTTATTCATATATGATCATCCTGTTTTGTTGTTAGTATCAATGTACAAATAATGTATTAACCACCTCGATAAAACATTGGTTCAAGGGCGAACCTTGCTTGTTAATCTTTACTTTAACTTCAATAAAAAATTACTTTAAAAAAAAAAAAAAAGCAATTCCAAAGCAAGATTATGTGCAGTTCCATAGTATTTAGTCAGTTCTCCATAAAACGTCATCCTTATTATGTTTTCTCCTATAAAGACAGATATAGAGAAGGAGACGGTGGTTATAAAGGCATAAATCATAGCCACCTAAATAAAAGCAAACATGAAAAACTATTTTTATAATTAAAAAGATCAATGTATATATGAAGACAATGAGGTAACATAGCACATAAATTATTAGCTGTCTGTTAGGCAAACCCATAGGGTGTCCGGAACCTTGCTCTACTGTACTGAATACTACATTCTTACATTATATTATCTGCTTTTGTCAGATATACATATTTCTAACTGTGATTACAGTATTTACTTTACTAAACATAAATTAATGTCAATATTAAAGGGATTTTAAACTTAGTGTTTTTCTTTCATGATTCAGACAGAGCGTGCAATTTTAAGCAATGTTCTAATTTACTCCTATTATCAAATGTCTTTGTTCTCTTGGTATTTTTGTTTGAAAAAGCAGGGATGTAAGCTTGGGAGCCAGCCGATTTTTGGTTCAGCACCCTAGGTAGCGCTTGCTACATTTAGCCACCAATCAGCAAGCGCTACCCAGGTGCTGAACCAAATGTGCCTGCTCCTAAGCTTACATTCCTGATTTTCAAATAAAGATGCC
Organism: Bombina bombina; assembly: GCF_027579735.1. Classification (NCBI taxonomy): domain Eukaryota; kingdom Metazoa; phylum Chordata; class Amphibia; order Anura; family Bombinatoridae; genus Bombina; species Bombina bombina. The sequence goes on along the minus strand of NC_069508.1, from coordinate 195,001,814 downwards.
AAAAGAATGAAGAAAAATTGATAATAGCATTAAATTAGAAATTGCTGCTCTATCTGAATCATGAAAGAAAAAAAAATTGGGTTCAGGTCTTTATCTGTTTACCACACTAGTTGATAGCACTTTTTTTGATACAGGGTTATTTTTCGGCCATACACTGCTTCGGGATAGGGCTGTGCTTGTGCACACAGGTGACTGAATGTACCTTGCTGCACAACAATAGAATATTATTCACTGATGCTTGATGAAAGTATGCAAACAAACTATAAAGGATTAAAATCATTCTTTGTATTAGGAACAAACAAATTGTTATGGTGATTTCTAAGCTTTCAGTGGTTTAAGGATCTCCCTTTGTGAGGTAGGCTGGATATGGCAGCATTGATATTTCACAACTTACTAGAAGAATAAGGAATAGAATTAAAGGGACGCTAAACTCAAAATTAAACACTCTCCAAAAAATGTTACATTTTGTCTGTCAAATAACTTTACAAGGTAGCTGCAATATTTATTTTGGACCATTTCACCTCTTATAATAGTGATATTTTGTTGTTGTTTTTTTTCTCTCTGAAGGCTTAAAGAGACATGAAACCCAATTTTCTTTTATTCATGATTCAGATAGAGCAAGTAAAAAACTTTTCAATTTACTTCTGTTATCTAATTTGTTGTGTTCTCTTGGTATCCATTGTTGAAAAAGATACCTAGGAAGGCTCAGAAGCTGCTGATTGGTTGCTGCACATATAAATACCCTGTTATTGGTTCATCCAATGCACTCAACTAGCTCTAAGAAGTGCATTGCTGCTGCTTCAACAAACGATACCAAAAGAATAAAGCAAATTCGATATTAGAAGTTTTACACTTCCACTTCTTAAAGGAACTGAAAAGCTCACAATTTCAGAATGAAATTACAGGGAAAGGGGACAAAATAATAAAAGTGTATTGCAGAGTTATTTTATATATACAATTTCTCTTTTTTTATTACTATCTCAAAGTGTTTAATGTCCCTTTAACCCCTTTGAGGGAGTTTGATGCAGTTCGAGAGTTAAATGCTACAATCCATTACAGTGTTTTCTTTTTTGTACTTTTAAGGCAGTTTGTGTTCACAAAAATAAATTGAGAAATGACATTTTTTTCACTATATGATATTCTGTGCCAAGGGTTGTGACTTACTATTGTGTCTGAACCCCCACCAGGCTGATAATCACTGTCCTGCATTTCTTGGTAAAACGCTAATACAATAATTGCAATTCCAACTAAAACTAAAGAAATGTTTTTCATGTGTCATTAAGCAGATGTCACGATGTATGAGAAATGATGTCACAGGGAGCTATTTAGACCTTTAATCAAGACTGGTGTAAACAATGGCAGACATTTAGTTAAATCATATAGTACCCCTTTAGTAGATATTTAATTGTATCACTAAGAATGTTATCCTATGGTTCTATGTAGTCATTATAATATATTGCATTTATAGTAAAACAGATGCATGAAGTGGGGTCATATGTATGTTCTGTTCTCTTGTTAATAATTAATGAGTGTTCTGTTCCTTCCTTAAATATACACACTTTTGAATATATGTTCTATGAGCTAAAAATAGCAAAAAGGATAACATCAGGATTGCTTTAAAGCTAACAAATCTAATGGCATACGGCAGTTATGTTGGAAAGTATTGGGAAAAAAGGGAGCATTTCTAATTAGAGGTTCTAAATTGCATTGAATTAGTGGTAGATTTATAGATTTAGACTAATTGAGAAAACTGGTGTGAACCAGAATTTTTGCCTAGCACTTAAAGGGACATGAAACCCAAATATGTTCTTTCATGATTTAGGTATAACATACAATTTTAGGGGCAGAGCCGGCCGTCTGGGAAATGGCTGCACTTTAAGTGAGCTCCAAAGGATTGCCCCAGAGTTTTGCTAAAAAAGGCAAGAAAAAGACCTGCAAACACCACCAAAACGGAGATGCATACCTCCTAAAACCGGATCATCGATTTTCGCCAGTGTTGGTGCTCAGAAAACAGCCAAAATCTCACACCCTTGACGCGACCGGCCTTCATCGACTACTTTAGTCCCCGGCTTCATTTGGGCCTACTCCAGAACTCCCGGAAAACAAATCCACAAGCCAATCATGGCACAAACATCTGCTGAGGAAGGATTTCTAACCTTCTAAGGCACTACCGAAGGCAGCTGTGGGACAAAACCAGACACAGCACAGTAATCTAGGCCCCTGATCCAATCCTGCCTACTGCGGCCTTCATTGGATCCGGACCTCGTCCACCTCATCGTTGCTGGAAACCTAAAGATCTGCAATCTAAACACAGTAAGGGATGTTTTCTTAACTGTACAATCAATATTTTGACCATTATATCTGTATATTCCTGAGGCCGTGTACCAGAGGTCTGGTGCATCAGAAGCCTACTCTGCCTCTATTTCAAAGAATCCAGCAATCCAAATATTCATCATGCAAGCCTATTAAGGTACCTCTTTCTTACATTATTAACCAAAATCTCAAATGACTCAAGCACCAGTGGTACAAATTAGGTGTGCAAAGCTGGAGGAGCCACTGCTCAAAGACTCCCAAATATCCAAATCAAAGAAAGTCCAGCAGCACCACAGTAGTTAATTCCTGAGGCCGTGTACCAGAGGTCTGGTGCATCAGAAGCCTACTCTGCCTCTATTTCAAAGAATCCAGCAATCCAAATATTCATCATGCAAGCCTATTAAGGTACCTCTTTCTTACATTATTAACCAAAATCTCAAATGACTCAAGCACCAGTGGTACAAATTAGGTGTGCAAAGCTGGAGGAGCCACTGCTCAAAGACTCCCAAATATCCAAATCAAAGAAAGTCCAGCAGCACCACAGTAGTTAATCTTTTAAGCTTTATTAGTACCTAGAGGTAAAAACATGACGTTTCGGGCTCAGTAGCCCTTAACCATATGATTAAGGGCTACTGAGCCCGAAACGTCATGTTTTTACCTCTAGGTACTAATAAAGCTTAAAAGATTAACTACTGTGGTGCTGCTGGACTTTCTTTGATTTTCTTACATTATTAACCTCATGTACAAATCTACAAATCGTATTATATGCAGAGACTTTTTACTCTAACATGAGGTGAACTACAATCTTCTTAATCCTGCTAACAACACCTGTCTGGGTACAAAATACCAACACCTACAATACTATTACTGGGCTACCAGGTTAGATTAAAATATAACCAAAACTGCTTCAGCCTCACACACCCTCTTACAAAGCTCTCCCTGAGAGCTATATACTGTATATAAAGAAGCAGCTTAACTTGCAATCACAGCAGGGTTAACACTACAAGTCCGAGGATTATCAATCAGATACACCTGGAAGGTCACAAGTCTACCTATAATTATTATGGTAATATATAAAGGATAGAGCGCCCAGATAAAACAGGGGGGGGGCCCAGCTGACACTAAAATATCTCCTCCAGGATAAATAGATAACGTGATAAAACAAACCAAAACATTTTTAACTTTTTAACCGGTGACCCTTGACCAGGACGCCATACGGCAAATACGCAGACATGTCAATCAGACAGAGCTAAGAAGGGTAACTAACGGCATCAGCTGTAAATGGGACATACGAACCAATCTCAGCCAAAAACTGCATAATCCGCTTGGAGCGGTAAAAAAAAGTTTTTCCAAGAAGGATAAAGAGTGATTAATCCAGCTGAGAAGCGGTAAAACTTTCAAACCGCTGAAAATATCATCAAAAGGTATTTACTTTAATTAGCTCTCCATTTCAGCCATCCTCGGATACACAGAAGGTTCCGACAGGAGGATCTCTTTACCTATAAGGTACATAATACAATTTCTAACCTTAATAGGAGATCCCGGTATATATCTGAACTTTTTAATCCTTGTGTTCTATCATTTGTGGACATTATCATATGATATAAATCACTAGATTCTAAACCTTTTTAGGAACAAGAATTTAGATAACATTGATACAGTAGCAGTGAAAAACTTTAGGAAAAAAACTGACCGCAATGGCTTATTGAATGCTAATAGTGGGTATCTCAAACAATGAAAGAGTAACATACCCCTAGGCCAATATCAGCGAGTAAAACGTAACTGCACTGAAAAAGATGAGGCAGAAATGTTAACAAACAAATTTAAAGAAAAGGGATATGATGAGGAATTACTTAAAAACGTGAAAGAAAAAGTTCAAAAATCCAGATAAGAAGAAAAATAAGCCCCTGGAAAATAAAGCTGTACCTAAATGCTGTACCTAAATTTGTAACAAAATATAATGCTCAACATTATCAGATAAAAAAAATATACTTAAAAAACATTGGCAGGTTTTAAGCTTAGATCCTATCCTCAAGAAAACTCTAGGACCCCAACCGGAAATTAGATTCAGAAAAAATAAGCATATTAAAAACTATCTAGCACTCACGAAACTAAGGGGACTCAATAAGGCTAAAGAACCGTTACAATGGTTGGGTGCATCCCCAGGCCTTTATAAATGTAAGGTTAAGAATTGTGTGATGTGTCCTCATATTAGTAAGGATCATAAAGCTTTTAGGAATGCAGATAGATCAAAGAGTTTCCAATGTAAGAATATATGTACCTGTACTTCCACGTATGTGGTATATCAGTTAAACTGTTCCTGCAATCTAATTTACATAAGCTGGACGAAACGTAAGATAAAATATAGATTGAGGGAACATCTTACAAACATCACTACAGGTATGGAGAACCATAGCGTCTCTGCACATTTAAAAAAAGTTCATAATTAAGATCCAAAAAGCTTAGAGATCAGAATTATAGAACATATAACTACTAACAAGTGGGATACTAATAGGTTATTAAAATTGAGACAACAGGAGACATTCTGGATTAAAAATTTGGACTCCCTATCTCCTAGGGGATTGAACATTTTTAGGGTAGCTTATATTTCATTGGTACATATTTATTAAATCAAAATCGGAAATAATAATTATTTCATATAAAAATATTTTTAAGGAGTTTTATAGGGAGTTTTTTAAATAAATTGTTTGAGTAATGGGACATATGGACATATAGGTTGGGGATACTATGATTGATCTTTCTAGGTATCTATATACCTTATGTTGTGTCTCTTTAAATTTATATAAATTATTGTTATTTTAATAAGTTTAATAAAAACCCCTTTTTTCTGTGAATATATAATTTTTCACTTTTATGTATAATGTTTTATGTATTTATATTTATTTTAAAATGTGTTTTAAAATATGAAATTTTAATATGTTCTTAAGAAGGGATGCATTGTTATATATACATCATTTGTCCACTCGTTACTAATGTAAAAAAATTAAATATGATGTAAACTTTTTAGTTAGTAGTTAATAACTCTTATTGTACACTTATATGAGTATTTATTTACAGTTTTGAAAAGAGTGATTATCAGTTGAATAAGAGTTTTAATATTGTGAACCATGGACTAATTTCATATAGTGAATTTGGAGGCCTCTTTTGCACCGGATAGGGGAGTGTTAAAGAGGAGTCTAAGGTATAAAAACACTGCACATGTTACAAGTTGCAGACTCTTGAAAAAGTTCCGACAATTACGGAACGAAACGTGCGTCGAGTTTTAATCAGCTGTTTCTCAGCTGTCAGGCGGAACATCTGCTTTAGGAGGAATTAGGTCCCAGTGAGACTTCCGTACCCGCTACCAGTTGAACACACAGGGCGTGATAAAACCGAGGGTTACCTCTCCTCAGAAGATATATCAGTAAGTCTTCTTATTATTTGTTACATTTGTGACTTATAAACATTATCATCTGTTAGAGAACAAGAAAAGAACGAATGAGAACGGGATACATGGTGATATATGTTTGTGCTCATTAATGCACTAAGGCACACATATGTTTTTAATCTTGTGAGTGTATTACTTTATGTTAGGAGTTGATTACAATTGTTTTTAACGCTGCACAGAGATCTGGTGTCTTGCGCTTCTCTTTTTTGCTATAGTTCTACAATTCCTGGTGGATCGTTTTTTGGGAAAGCTTCCCTTTAGAAGAGCTGCATAACACCCTTTCTCTACCATACCCTTGGAGAACGAAGTGCTTTAACCTAAGTGTGTTACCTTGTGGATATCTACAGATCATCATAAAAAGGACAGTACCTTTTGCATATAATTTTATATATACATATGTTTTTACATGTTTTGTATTTATAGTTCTATAATTTTAATTTTAATTATCTTGCAATTTAAAATTGTATAGGTGTTATATATGCAACCAAATATTATCTCATACGTACTATATTATATATATTGAATCCCTCAATAGATAGATAGCGCTGAGTATTTGTTTTGCTTTATCACTAGATTTTATGTTAGAAATATTTTAGGTCATTCGTTCGGGGAGACGTCCCCCCTTTTGTACTTTATTTGTATTTATTTATAATAATTAATTATTATATAACCTATTTGTGCCATAAGTCCAAAAATTGCTTATTAAATACATTTATTTTTATCTTAAATAATATTGCAATACATTTGTACTTGACCCTAGCTTAGGAGCGCTATCACAATTTTTTGGTTTGTTTTACCTATAATTATTAAGCTTCAGGAGAAAAAATATCACCTCTAAAAGAAGATGTCGCAGAAGAAACAAATCAGACCAGACAGAGTGCCTAGAACTCATCATAGCACCACCGCCGCCATGAACAACTTTTTCAAACCTCTTGAAAACCCTACTTCGCAATTGCAATAAAGTCAAGAACCAGTGGAAGATGCTGCACAACTACAAGCAGCATCAGAAACTCTGACTCCTGAAACATTACAAGTATCACAAGCTTTCCTGGAAACATTGCATCAAAGCAAGATTTCACCAACTTAATCACACAGGTCAATTCCTGCATCAAGGAGGAGATCTCTGAACTCCGCAAGGAAATGCATGAAATAGGTGATAGGATGGAATTCCTCGAAGAAGAGTCAGTATCACATCAATCGGAAATAGCATCCCTACAACAAAATGTGCAGGCACAAAATGACATTGATCAGCTCCAAGACAAGCTGGAGAACATTGAAAACAGGAGCCGGCGATAAAACATTCAGGGGAATCCCACTTACCCTTCTTAATCTCATCGGCAGAGTGGTGCTCAATCTTTACCTCCATAAATAAGTCAGCACACTCAGTGAAAATGTTAGAGTCGAATATTAAACTATTTAACAAAGTGGTACCTCACGCCACAAAGACTTAAACCCTTCTTCCCAAACTCCTCCAACCTTTGTTGGAGACTTTGCTCTAATGAGGGGTCCTTGTATCATATCTGGTGGGCATGGCCCAAGATTCAACCATTTTGGGCCTCAATCATATCATATATACACAATGCACTCTAGGAACCCCTATAGATTCAGATCCAATACTTTTACTATTCCATAAATACCCTAAATTTAAGTCAATATTACACACTAAATTGTTACAAACTATGATAAACAGCGCTCATCAACTTATCCCACAAGCATGGAAAAAAGAAAAAATTCCCACCCTGCAAATGTGGATCCAGGAGATAAAATACCAATCTCAAACTAGAAATATACCATTACCTGCTCACAAATTCACTAGATACGTATGCAGACCTATTGTTCCTCTGGGACTCTAGACCCCCCCTAGACACCTCAACCACTTATACCTCAAAATTTTTTTACCCGCCACTACAACCAAAGGAACACTATGAATCTACTATTACAAAAACAATCACTGTCAACTGACCTGGGAAATCACTTCTGATTCTCCCTTTCCACTTCCTACATAAATCATTCCAAGAAAAGCCCATTCAGCATCTATAGACCTACATAGGTTACACCCATCATTAATCAACATACAATTATTGTTACATGTAACTTATTGTTATTATTGATACTGCTATTATGTATTATTTATTGTTTAATAGTTCTTAGCCTTGTTGGTTAAGAATAGAAAAGAAAAACTTAGAACTATGGGATCAAACTACTACAATTCTGGACACTGATAAGTACAAGGCTCGCTGAGACAAACCCAAATCGATCCCATAAATGTTTTTTTTTTATTTTTTTGTGTGTTACAGTAAAACAAGGACATTTACAAGGACCTGGCCTTTCAAAAGAAGAAAGTTCAAAGAAAACATTGATAAACCCTTGTATTATGTTTTAAAAATGCTCTTTTTATATCTGTACACTTGCTGACTTTGTTTAATAAAAAATATTAAATAAAAAAAAAAGAACATACAATATTAAATAACTTTCCAGTTTACTTCTATTATAAAATTTATTTTCTTCTTTCTCTTGGTATCATTTTCTGAAGGAGCAACAATGCACTACTGGTTTCTAACTGAACACATGGGTAAGCCAATGGAAATCGGTATATATATGCACAAACCAATCGGCAGCTAGAGCCTAGGTTCTTTGTTGCTCCTGAGCTTACCTAGATAAACCTTTCAGCAAAAGTTAACAAGAAAAAGAAGAAAATTAAATATTCAAAGTAAATTGGAAAGTTGTTTAGAATTGTATGCTCAGTCTAAATCACAAATGTCTAATTATGACTTTACTGTCCCTTTAAAGTGATGGTAAACTTGAGTAATCTGCATACAACCACATAACAGAGTGCCCCCCAAAAAAACTGTTTCATTCATAACTTTTTTAAAATAGGCTTACTAAAACTTTATTATGGATCTCACCTGTAGATTCAGTCCAGTCTTCTTCCGCCTCTACCCTATATGCAATTTTTTTCTGATGTTTTAACCGATATCTAATGAAAATGTGTGCCGAAAGGCAATGAACAACTAACATGCCCCATTATTTTAATGCACATGTGCTTTGTTATTACACCGCTCAAGGACATCCTAAACATACACGAACTATTGTCATATCTGGGAATTCACAACTTACATAGTCAAACTCGCTTGTTAACACAGGGGATCCGCGCTCTCTAAATGCTAGAGAACAACAGATCGCATATGCTCCTGACCTCTCCAGAAGTAAACAATAAATCTTGTGATTCATTGTTTGCATTGAAGCGGATAAGGAGGTTGTGAGTATGCATTGCTCTCTACGTCACACACAACCTACTACTGGGTATGTTAGGGGCGGAGGAACATGACGTTCAAGGTATAAAATAATTTTATAAATATTAAAAAAAGCAAAACTCAAATTGAAATATAAACTTAGCAGTTTAATTTCTTCTATAAGCTGTTATTGAGATATGTAAAGTAAAGAGATAAAATTTACCATCTCTGTAAATTATTTACACAATCTGAAATCAGGAATGTCCTAAATATTCCTAAGTAGAAAATATAATGTAATGAAAACTAAAAGAGCCTCACAAAGGGCTAAAGCGTAATACTAAAATATAGTAATATAATAAAACAGGTTATTACATATACAAACAATAACCAATAAAAACAGTAATTATGGATCTGTAAACATATGGTACAGAGAAGATTAAGTTCAATAGGTGATAAAGCCCAAATGAAATCCCTATTCTAAGGATTATCAAGGCTTGAAAAGGCCCTTGTCAAGGCCGAAACACGTAGACATATTTTTTTTCACTATTGTAACTATTGTAACTACTAAAATATATTACCTCACTATTAGGTACAGGTTGTTCAATTGCTGAAAGGGGCAACACCCACAGCTGTATAGGTATAATAGGGAAATGAAAGGGGCAACACCTACAGCTGTATAGGTATAATAGGGACATGAAAGGGCAACACCCACAGCTGTATAGACATAATAGGGACATGAAAGGGGCAACACCCACAGCTGTATAGGTATAATAGGGACATGAAAGGGGCAACACCTACAGCTGTATAGGTATAATAGGGACATGAAAGGGCAACACCCACAGCTGTATAGGTATAATAGGGACATGAAAGGGGCAACACCCACAGCTGTATAGGTATAATAGGGACATGAAAGGGAAACACCTACAGCTGTATAGGTATAAAAGGGACATGAAAGGGCAACACCTACAGCTGGATAGGTATAATAGGGACATGAAAGGGGCAACACCCACAGCTGTATAGGTATAATAGGGACATGAAAGGGGCAACACTCACAGCTGTATAGGTATAATAGGGACATGAAAGGGGCAACACCCACAGCCGTACAGGTATAATAGGGACATGAAAGGGGCATCACCCACAGCCGTATAGGTATAATAGGGACATGAAAGGGGCAACACCCACAGCTGTATAGGTATAATAGGGGCATGAAAGGGGCAACACCCACAGCTGTATAGGTATAATAGGGACATGAAAGGGGCAACATCCACAGCTGTATAGGTATAATAGGGACATGAAAGGGGCAACACCCACAGCTGTATAGGTATAATAGGGACATGAAAGGGGCAACATCCACAGCTGTATAGGTATAATAGGGACATTAAAGGGGCAACACCTACAGCTGTATAGGTATAATAGGGACATGAAAGGGGCAACACCCACAGCTGTATAGGTATAATAGGGACATGAAAGGGGCAACACCCACAGCTGTATAGGTATAATAGGGACATGAAAGGGGCAACACCCACAGCTGTATAGGTATAATAGGGACATGAAAGGGGCAACACCCACAGCTGTATAGGTATAATAGGGACATGAAAGGGGCAACACCCACAGCTGTATAGGTATAATAGGGACATGAAAGGGACAACACCCACAGCTGTATAGGTATAATGGGGACATGAAAGGGACAACACCCACAGCTGTATAGGTATAATAGGGACATGAAAGGGGCAACACCCACAGCTGTATAGGTATAATAGGGACATGAAAGGGACAACACCCACAGCTGTATAGGTATAATAGGGACATGAAAGGGGCAACACCCACAGCTGTATAGGTATAATAGGGACATGAAAGGGGCAACACCCACAGCTGTATAGGTATAATAGGGACATGAAAGGGGCAACATCCACAGCTGTATAGGTATAATAGGGACATGAAAGGGGCAACACCTACAGCTGTATAGGTATAATAGGGACATGAAAGGGGCAAAACCCACAGCTGTATAGGTATAATAGGGACATGAAAGGGGCAACACCCACAGCTGTATAGGTATAATAGGGACATGAAAGGGGCAACACCCACAGCTGTATAGGTATAATAGGGACATGAAAGGGGCAACACCCACAGCTGTATAGGTATAATAGGGACATGAAAGGGGCAACACCCACAGCTGTATAGGTATAATAGGGACATGAAAGGGGCAACACCCACAGCTGTATAGGTATAATAGGGACATGACCCACAAGCATAAAACTAACAACAAATATCATCACAGAAATATTACCTTTAAAAAACAGTAATCATTTTAAAATGTCTTACTTTAAATGTTACAAAAATGCAACATACTTTAAATATTTTTAAAATGTTCTCTATATGCTACCAATATAATTTAAAGGGACCTTAACCTTTTTAAGTTTATTATGCATAGTAAATATTAGCTATAAAACAAAATGTTAGCATACAAAATAAATGGTTTAAAAGCATTTTGACTGTCATTAGTTAGCAAACATTCCATTGTTTTGCTCTTCAGGTACATACCCTTTTAAAAACCTAACTATTTTCTTCAAGTGAAGTCAGTTAGGGAAAGATATAAATGGACTGCAAACAATCACTGTGTAAAAATGTAGCAGTCATGTGAAGTCTGTTATATCCACTTGAGCTTTTCATGGGAGTTTAAGAAACACAATTTTCAGAGTTAAATAACAGTAAAAGGGGGCATAATCAATAATAAAAACATATTTAAAATTGTTATTATTATTTATAACTAATTGCCATCTCAAAGTGTTTCACACCCCTTTAATGTCCCTTTAAGCCTAAGAATATTAGCAGCAGACATTCAGTTTTAAAAATAACTAGTTAGGATTTTACCCTTATAACAATACATTATTAAGTTCTATAATTCCCTGTGACATGACACATGTGAACCAAGAAGGCCCTCTCTGTTTCTATACTAAATGATGTCAGTTAATAAGACGAAGCATTCATTTTAGTTCATGTTGTAATGTTTCCACATACTTGCTGGGAGTGAGCAGCTGATAAGACAGAAAGTCATTCTCCGTTCATCATTTCCTAGAAATATTTTTTGTTCTAGACAAGAGGCAATTTTTAGGTTAGCAAAGGAAACGCATACAATGTATGAATCATTATTTGTAAGTGATGATACGGAAATGAATAACCATTACTCTCCTGGGTTCTTCTGATAAATCATTTTGGCCAGACAATATTAAAAAGCAAAAGTTATTACTTAAAAGGACAGTTTACTCAAAAATGTTCTTCCCTTTAATTTGTTCCAAATGATCCACTTTACCTGCTGGAGTGTATTAAATTGTTTACAAGTATTTCCTTTACTCTTATAATGACATTTGAAATAGTTGATTTAGCCTGTGGTATCCCCACCTATTCTGAAAGTTTCTGGCCTTAGGTCCAAGCTATAGATAAGCTGTGTAAACACAGCAAGTAGAAAAAATTACACTCCCAGTGCAGTATAGAAGAGATAAGGTAATAAAATGTAAATTTTCCATTGTTCTCTCCAAGTATTGGTGATTGGTTTAGGGACAGATATAAGATAAAAGAAGCAGGTATATGTGCACAATGTGATAAAGTAATGAGATCTGATTATACATACACGTTGTTGCTTCATAAAACAAAACCAGCTATTTCATATACACAAATAAACATTAAAAAGCGAATCTCATTCATTCTATACTCTGCAGCAGGTGAAAAAAAGTAATTTGAAACACATTAAGGGAAAAATTATTTGACAGTATACTGTCCCTTTAAAGTGATATTGTAATCATGAATTATTTGTTATCTATATGAAAAACGTTTTTTTAATGTAAAATTGGAGTAAAAGCTGATTACATTTAAATTGAATTTATTACAGAAGTATCACTTGGCTGTTAGGTAATTTCTGCTAGTGCTTATTGACTAATAGGGAAAAAAAGTGTGTATTCTGCCGATTAAAGCTTAGCTGATATTGATTAATTAGTATCAGTTAAATTATGAATAGAATTATCTTCACATTTGTAGGCAAAAAAGCAATTTCATGAAACAAACCATCAATTACCTATAACTAAAACAAAAATCTTAGGCCTAGATTTAGAGTTCGGCGGTAGCCGTGAAAACCAGCGTTAGAGGCTCCTAACGCTGGTTTTAGGCTACCGCCGGTATTTGGAGTCACTCAAAATAGGGTCTAACGCTCACTTTTCAGCCGCGACTTTTCCATACCGCAGATCCCCTTACGTCAATTGCGTATCCTATCTTTTCAATGGGATCTTTCTAACGCCGGTATTTAGAGTCGTTTCTGAAGTGAGCGTTAGAGCTCTAACGACAAAACTCCAGCCGCCGGAAAAAAGTCAGTAGTTAAGAGCTTTCTGGGCTAACGCCGGTTCATAAAGCTCTTAACTACTGTACCCTAAAGTACACTAACACCTATAAACTACCTATGTACCCCTAAACCGAGGTCCCCCCACATCGCCGCCACTCGATTACATTTTTTAACCCCTAATCTGCCGACCGCCACCTACGTTATACTTATGTACCCCTAATCTGCTGCCCCTAACCCCGCCGACCCCTGTATTATATTTATTAACCCCTAACCTGCCCCCCACAACGTCGCCGCCAGCTACTTACAATAATTAACCCCTAATCTTCCGACCGCAAAGCGCCGCCACCTACGTTATCCTTATGTACCCCTAATCTGCTGCCCCTAACACCGCCGACCCCTATATTATATTTATTAACCCCTAATCTGCCCCCCTCAACGTCGCCTCCACCTGCCTACACTTATTAGCTCGGAACAGCCAATAGAATGCGAGCTCAATCTGATTGGCTGATTGGATCAGCCAATAGGATTGAACTTGATTCTGATTGGCTGATTCCATCAGCCAATCAGAATATTCCTACCTTAATTCCGATTGGCTGATAGAATCCTATCAGCCAATCGGAATTCGAGGGACGCCATCTTGGATGACGTCCCTTAAAGGAACCGTCATTCGTCGGGAGACAACGGAAGAAGAGGATGGATCCGCGTCGGCTGCTTCAAGATGGACCCGCTCCGCACCGGATGGAAGAAGATCGAAGATGCCGCTTGGAGAAGATGTTTGCCGGTCCGGATGTCCTCTTCTTGCCGGATAGGAGGAAGACTTTGGAGCCTCTTCTGGACCTCTTCAGCACCGGTTGCCAGGACGGATCGGTGATACCTGGATGGTGAAGACAAGGTAGGAAGATCTTCAGGGGCTTAGTGTTAGGTTTATATAAGGGGGGTTTGGGTTAGATTAGGGGTATGTGGGTGGTGGGTTGTAATGTTGGGGGGGGGGTATTGTATTATTTTTTTTACAGGCAAAAGTCCTGATTTTCTTGGGGCATGCCCCGCAAAGGGCCCTGTTCAGGGCTGGTAAGGTAAAAGAGCTTTTAACTCTATTAATTTAGAATAGGGTAGGGCATTTTTTTATTTTGGGGGTCTTTGTTATTTTATTAGGGGGATTAGAGTAGGTGTAATTAGTTTAAAATTGTTGTAATATTTTTCTTATGTTTGTAAATATTTTTTTATTTTTTGTAACTTAGTTCTTTTTTATTTTTTGTACTTTAGTTAGTTTATGTAATTGTAGTTATTTGTAGCAATTGTATTTAATTTATTTATTGATAGTGTAGTGTTAGGTTAATTGTAGGTAATTGTAGGTAGTTTATTTAATTAATTTATTGATAGGGTAGTGTTAGGTTTAATTATAACTTAGGTTAGGATTTATTTTACAGGTAATTTTGTTATTATTTTAACTAGGTAACTATTAAATAGTTCTTAACTATTTAATAGCTATTGTACCTGGTTAAAATAATTACAAAGTTGCCTGTAAAATAAATATTAATCCTAAAATAGCTATAATATAATTATAATTTATATTGTAGCTATATTAGGATTTATTTTACAGGTAAGTATTTAGCTTTAAATAGGAATAATTTATTTAATAAGAGATAATTAATTTCGTTAGATTTAAATTATATTTAAGTTAGGGGGGTGTTAGTGTTAGGGTTAGACTTAGCTTTAGGGGTTAATCCATTTATTATAGTAGCGATGAGCTCCGGTCGTCAGATTAGGGGTTAATAATTGAAGTTAGGTGTCGGCGATGTTAGGGAGGGCAGATTAGGGGTTAATACTATTTATGATAGGGTTAGTGAGGCGGATTAGGGGTTAATAACTTTATAATAATAGCGGTGCGGCCCGCTCGGCAGATTAGGGGTTAATAAGTGTAGGCAGGTGGAGGCGACGTTGTGGGGGGCAGGTTAGGGGTTAATAAATATAATATAGGGGTCGGCGGTGTTAGGGGCAGCAGATTAGGGGTACATAGGGATAACGTAGGTTGCGGCGGTGTACGCAGCGGCAGATTAGGGGTTAATAATAATATGCAGGGGTCAGCGATAGCGGGGGCGGCAAATTAGGGGTTAATAAGTGTAAGGTTAGGGGTGTTTAGACTCGGGGTACATGTTAGAGTGTTAGGTGCAGACGTAGGAAGTGTTTCCCCATAGGAAACAATGGGGCTGCGTTAGGAGCTGAACGCTGCTTTTTTGCAGGTGTTAGGTTTTTTTACAGATCAAACAGCCCCATTGTTTCCTATGGGAGAATCGTGCACGAGCACGTTTTTGAGGCTGGCCGCGTCCGTAAGCAACTCTGGTATCGAGAGTTGCATTTGCGGTAAAAATGCTCTACGCTCCTTTTTTGGAGCCTAACGTAGCATTTTTTTGAACTCTCGATACCAGAGTTAATTTTATGCTGCGGCCAGAAAAAAGCCAGCGGAGCGTTAACAGCCCATCTACCGCCAAACTCCAAATCTAGGCCTAAATTTGTATGTGACAAAATAATAGAGCAGTTTGGGTGTTTTTTTAAAGGGTCAGATAGAGCATGTAAGTTTAAGAGACGTTTCAGTGTACTTCTGCTACCAAATGTACTTCTTTCTTTCATATTCTTTGTTGAAAGACATATCTTGGTGGGCTCAGGAGCAACAATGCTCTACCGGGGGCTTGCTGCTGACTGGGGGCAGCACAAATATGCCTCTTTTCATTAGCTTAACCTCTGTGGTCCTCTAACACTCAGTAGTGAATTGTTACTCCTTTAACAAAGGATACCAAGAGAATGAAGCACATTTTATACCAGAAGATAATAGGGAAGTTGTATAACATTCTATGTTGCATCTGAATCATGAAAGAAACATTTTGGTTTTCATGCTCCATTAACATAAGGGATAGTTTACCCAGAATTATGATAATTACTTGCAGGAAATTCTTATCAAACTGGAAAATCTGTTAGTGACAACAGGTTCTTTGAATAGAGGTTGTATGATAAATGTGTCATTGTTTTTAATCAATTACATATTGTAACTTCCTGTGTGCATCATATATGACTGGCCATCCTGAAATGTACAGTATATCCCCTGGACCTTTTTAGATAAGTCTATCAAATACCCTACTGCGTTTGGTTAAACTTTATTCTGACTCACCAGAAGGATCTTGCCAAAATGAACAATTGTTTAAGAACTGACCCTGCCTCAACTTTCCTGACAAGACCGTACAACTTATCTAATAAGCTGCATCTGTGCGCCTCTTCTAGTAAATAAATACTGAAATAGCCAATACACATTTCCTGTTACTTTCAATTTTAGTGCACGCAGCTTTTTCCTAACCTTTTTATGCAAAAACATTAAAATAATCTGAGCCTTCTTTTTTGATGTCCTAATTATGAAATGGTATTATACAAGAAAAATATGTTTTATATTTTTTTTTTTTTAAATTATATATATAAAAAGTCCCACAAAGTCAAGCACTCACTGGCTTTTATCAAAAGACAGTTTTTACTGTGCAAAAAACAATTTAATGAACGTTTTTGGACATCCACCCGTTCTCAGACATAAAATGTACATTTACTTACCACCCTTATAAGTGCAACCATACTGATCCCCAAGTGAACCACTCTGCCACATCCGGGACTCCGCAGAGTCGTTAATTTGTTATTTTGCTGTTTTTAATTGTTTGCTTTTTTACGTTGGCCCAGATGGCGCTCCGTAGGCCTGTCGGTGCAAGCACAGTTGCGCCGTTTGAGCTCTGCGGAGTCCCAGATGTGGCAGAGCGGTTCACTTGGGGATCAGTATGGTTGCACTTATAAGGGTGGTAAGTAAATGTACATTTTATGTCTGAGGATGGGCGGATGCCGAAAACGTTTATTAAATTGTTTTTTGCACAGTAAAAACTATCTTTTGATAAAACGCCAGTGAGTGCTTGCCTTTGTGGAACTTTTTATATGCAGAGTTGGTGAGCACCCTGGGAGCTGGGATGTTATGAGAGCGCTGGGTTCTTCTGGACATTTATATATATATCTCAAACAAAAAACAATGTGACATGGATTTGAGCGTGTGATGTCACGTTGTGGGCGGAGACCAACCTTCTGAACTGCAAACCGTAATCATAGACATTGTTTACAATATACAGTCTGTGTAATTTAACTCCTTAAGGACCATGAAACAAATGAGCAACTGAAGCTGTGTCCTTAAGGGGATACAGATGATCTAGCTGTGGTTGTTCTCTGTAAACCCCTGTGATTTTAATAAGTTTTAATAAATTGTTTTAACATTCATCTGAGTTCACTTCTATCTGCTCCTGCTGGAGTCTCCCATTGCTTTTATATCTAGAGCTTGATGTGAAGCTCTGCAGTTTGTGAGTATAAAGTTCCATGGGAATTAACCCTGTAGTCTCACAGGATTTCCCCATTGGCCGCATTGATCTGTTTTATTTGAGGTTAACCCTTGGAGTTCAAATGCAGCATTCATTTCCACTGAGAAGTAATCCCTGGGATCACTTATGCACATTTGGAGTTGGGATTTAGTCTCCAATTGACTTTTTTTGGACATATACTTTTGCACTAACACATTATTTTTTGTTTGATTTATTATTGTTTGTGTTTTAACAGGTTAATAATTGTATTTTTGTGTAGATATATAAAGTTTAATTTCTTTTTTTTTTATTAGAATAATTTTTTAGATTTTTTTAAAATAAAGATACAACAGTGCACCTCCTGGGACACATCAAGTCATAGTAAACAACAGGTTAAATTACTATCCTCCTACCTATCTCAAAGACATTGAGGGGTATACTAAATATGATCAGGAATGGCAAGGGATCAAGGGACCTTTATTAACCTAGATGGTAGCTCCCTATGTGTCCAGGTTTGGGAGCCAGAGAGTGCTCAATCTGACTTTCCAGTCAGCCCATATCATTTCAAAAAGATTTGACTTCCTAGGGAATAAAAGATTTTTTTTCCATTGAGTATATGTATGCCATTACATTAAGTATGTCCGACCAGGAAGGGGGGTGTATTTTTTTTTCAAGCCCTAGCTATAGATAGTTTTATTGCTGAGAAGAGATAAATACAGAGATACCCTTGGTGTTTGGGTAATTTGCATGTGCCTAAATGGAGTAGAGCTGTCTCAGGGGTCCTACTCAGAGTGATCCCCAGACTAAACAGAGTAGTAAAGGCAGTGTTCCAGAGTGGCCTAAGCTTGGGGCAACTCCACCATATGTGTGTCTTGTCACCTACGTTGTCACAATTCCTACAGCAATTTGGGGTAGTAATATGTTTCATAAATTGTGGTACAGCGTAGAGCTTTCTTGGTCAATAGCAGTGTGTCTTGCCAGTCTTTAGTTGGGATACATATATCTAGTTTCTGTTCCCACTTCATGATGTGGTCAGTTTTGTCTACTGGTGTCGCTCCTTCCATTAAGCTATAATGTATGGACATGGGTTTCCCTAACTTAAGTCCCTGTTGCCATCTAGTTTCCCATAAGGTAAGTTGATGTGAAGAAGAGGGTTTAAAGCCCCACCCAGCCAGGAAGCTTATCACCTTAGTATACTCAAAGATCATAAAGGGTGGTACCGGCGCAATGTTTTTAATTTGATCAAGTGTGATAAAGGTACCTTGCTGGTCAGTAAACATAGAAACATAGAATTTGACAGTAGATAAGAACCAAAAAGGCCCATCAAGTCTACCCATATTACATTTTACTTTTTCCTTAGGATAGCCTTATGCACGTCCCAGGCATTTTTAAATTCCTTTACAGTCTTTGTGTTTACCACTTCAAATGGAAGTTTATTCCATGAATCCACCACCCTTTCTGTGAAAAAATGCTTCCTCAAATTTTTCCTGAATCTACTACCCTTTAACTTTATATTGTGACCCCTTGTTTTGGCATTTATTTTTTTGTGAAAAATGCTTTCAGCTTCTATTTTATTAAGTCCCTTCATATATTTGAAGGTTTCTATCATGTCACCTCTTTCCCTTCTATCCTCTAAACTATACATATTTAGATCATATAGTCTTTCTTTGTACGTTTTATATTTTAGACCATGTACCATTTTAGTAGCCCTCCTTTGGACAGCTTCTAGTTTATTTATATCTTTCTGAAGATATGGTCTCCAGAACTGTACACAGTATTCCATATTTGATCTAACACATATCTGTCACCCCTCTCCAAATCTAAGCATATCCATGTGGTGGTGTGCGAATTAGGTAAGCCTGTGAGGAGACCTAATATGGTAGTAATAGAGGAGGGGTGGGGAGCTATTTGTTTGTAGTGCCTGAGCTGCTCCCAAATAGCAAGGCATTCCATTACGATGGGGTTGCCAATAGCCAGATTTCTCCTGCAGTGGGGGGGGGGGTGTCCAAATAAGGTCCCTAAGAGGAATGTGAAAGGGTAAAGATGCCTGTTCTAAATCCCTCCATTTACTTTTAGAATTCTTAACGCCCCATTGTGAAATATGGTTCAGCATAGCCACCCCAAAATACCTGATTATAGAAGGGGAGGCCACCCCCCCCCATGTACACTAGGGTATTGTTGAATTTTGTGAGCTATCCGCTGGGATTTACCCTGCCAAATGTATCTAATGCATTCACTCTGGAATTGCAGGAGCATATGCTTTGGTACGCAAATTGGTAGACACCTAAACAGATAAGTCAGTTTAGGTAAGTAGCTCATTTTCAGGGCTGTGATTCTCCCCAACCAAGAGATAGATTTAAAGTGTCATTTTTGTTTGAGGGTTCGAAGTTTGGCTATTAAGGGCTGGTAATTAAGGTTAATAATTGTGGAAAGATTGCTTGCTAGTTTGACCCCTAGGAGGGTAGTTCAGAGGGAGGCAACCCTTTTAAATATATTTCTGTTTTGTTCTGATTCAGTTTGTTGAAGGAAAGACTACTGAATTTCTTCAAAATCCCTAGAAATCTAGGAATGGTTTGCAGTGAATTGGATGAAAAGATTGTAGTATCATTTGCGAATAGCGCTACCTTATGAGTCATACCGTGTAAAGTTATACACTCCATGTTACTATCTTTCCTAATCTGAGCTGCTAAGGGCTCGATTGCCAGCGCAAAGAGCAAGGGGGAAAAAGGGTAACCTTGCTGCATGCCATTAGAGATGGGGAAGGTTGGTGACCTAAATCCCAGACCTCGGATGGAGGCCGTGGGGTATGAATAAAGTGCCCAAATGGCCCTAATCATTTGTTCAGTAAAGTGGAAGGTTTCCAAGACCCTCCATAGGTATTCCCATCGCACCCGATCAAAAGTCTTCTCGGCGTCAAGGGAGATTACCCCTACAGGTTTATTTAGTCTATTGACTTCCACCAGGATATTTAACAGTCTTCTAGTGTTGTCTGGGCCTTCCCTCCCTGGGATAAAACCCACCTGGTCGGGATCAATTAGGGTGGGGAGCAGTTTTGATATTCTATTAGCTATAAGCTTGGAGTATATCTTAACATCAATATGAATTAAAGAAATAGGACAATACAAGGGATCTTTATCCGGTTTTAGAATGGCGATAACAGAGGCTTCAAGGAATTCTCTCTGAAATTCCCCTTCAGTATTGACCATGTTAAAAAATTTCTGAAGAAGAGGTGAAATTTCATGTAAGTAAGTTTTATAGAATACTGCTGCGTAACCGTCGGGGCCAGGGGCTTTGAAGGATTTTAGACTTTTAATAACACGTTTAATTTCTAGAAGCAAGAAGGGACTAGAAAGGGACTCTTTTTTGCGCAGTGTTGAGGGTAGGTAGCTCCAGAGAGCTCAGGAAAGAGCTAATGGCCTCAGGGGGGACTGGTTTAATGGGCTCCTTGTCCTGTATGTTATAGACTGCAGAGTAAAATTCATTAAATTGTTGGCCTATTAGGGAGGGCAGCCTAAAGATTTGAGTCCCACTTTTAATTGTGTGGATCCTAGAGGTCCCTAAGCGCAGTCTGAATCAATTAGCCATGATAGTATCCGTTTTATTGCCCTTTGAGTACAAGGTTTGCTTCAACTTAAAAAGATTAGATTGGGTCTTCTTAAGTTCAATCTGGCTAATATGGTGTCTAACTTCTTTAATTTTATTTCTAACGTCTAAGGTGTCAGATGTGCGCTGTAGGTATTCTAACTCTCTTAGTTTGCAATGTGCTTGTGATAGAGGGAGACCCGCCTGTTTCTGTAAGAGAGCCTGTTTACGTATTATAAGGCCACGTATGGTGGCTTTAAACACCCACCAGATCATATCCTCCCTAATCTGCGGATCATCATTTGTACGTATGGTGAATTGAATTTCTTTCCTCAATTCCTCACTAAAAGGGATATTAGATAGAATATGATGGGGCAACCTCCAGGAGGGCCTGGACTGTGCTTTGTTACTGGAAAATAAATCAACAGAAACCTGGTCATGGTCGAACCAAGGGCATAATGAGATGGTGGCAGAGTGCACTAAATCAAGTGTTTCAGAGTGGCAGAATAGGTCAAGCCTAGAGTAGGTAGCATGTGGGTGGGAAAAGTGGGTGTAGTCTTTCTCAGTCGGGTGGACGGCCCTCCATATGTCATAGTAACCATACTGTACCATTAGTGTACTGAACCTCCTGCTCATCGGGTCTAGGGTAGGATTCCTTTTCCTATTTGGGTTTGCTTTTCTATCCAACCTGCTATCCCACACCATGTTAAAGTCACCAGCTAGGATTAGTATCCCCTGCTTAACCTGCTCCACTTTACTCAGTATCTTCTTTAGGCATCTGGACTGAAGGGTATTTGGTAGGTATAAGGAAACAAGTGTGTATGGGACATGGTCTAGGGTACAGACCCATATAATGAATCTGGCCTGAGAATCCTTGATGACATGGATAGATTTGAAGGCCACTCTCTTATGCACCATTAAAGCTACCCCTCTTGTTTTTTTAGTAAGAGGCCGCTTCAAATACAAGGAACTCTTTAGAAATAGCTGTGGTGGGCCATCAGCTAGAAGATGTGTTTTTTATTGAGGTTTTGAGCTAAAAAAATACAACATACAAAGATCCCCTTATAACATCAACGACATGCATATCATTGTTGAATAGACATTAATATTTGCAATACAACAGTGGATAACAGAAAATATGCTTCTCAAACCTCTATTTTATATAGAAGAAAGATTAAATGACTGACTATTTGGATGACCACTTATGGGCCATTTGAACGCAAAAACTGAATAACTGATAGTCTGATTGTCAGCCGCTTTTGGGCTTCATAGTAATTAATAGAATACAGCGGGTAAGCACCGCTTTAGGATATAAAATATACAAGTGAAACTCTGAATATGAGCTTATGTAAAAATAGATGGGATAACACACACACTACACTGAAATATCAATAGTACATCTACTTCTTCCAAGTGTTGAGGGCAATGTACCTCCAGTAATAGACAGTTATAGACCCAATCATATGTGAAAGCATGGTGTAAGGGTCTAAGAAATAGGTCCCGTGAGACTAGCTATTGATAACATTTTGCTAAAAATGAAAATGTGGGCAGATACTTGTGAAATGATCATGAAACAGGGACAATGTGGAAATATAAGTAGGATAGCCATAGACCTTGTGTACTGAGTCAAGGTAGGCATAATTAGGAATTATCAGTAAAACTGGTAAGTAGTGGGCTATGAGTAGCCCTAAGTAAAAATAGCAAAGGGCTTTTCTTGTGTTAGTTGTGACCCCTAAATACAAGGCGTATAAGGCAGCTAAAGTCGGGCACATATAAGAGAGGGGAGACTGTGCTCATCAATTATGGGGGCGGTACCACAGAGTTACTAGTGGGTGAGAAAAGAGTGGGTATAACGGTCAGAATAAAAAAAATCTGTATATAATATGAGCTCTCAATAGAGTAAGTCATTATGTCTCACTACAAGTAGTCACATTATCTATTAGCAGCCTCAGTCTGTATGGCTCCTTAATCGGGCCTCATGCTGATGTGTCTGAGGTAGTTATACAGGCAAATAAGTTGCGAGGAACAAAGGGAAAACACACCAAGACCAAGGCCATCTAGTATGTCTATGCTTAAGTGAAACCAGATTATGAGCCCATAGAGAGCAGTCTAAGGCCTAGATTTGGAGTTTGGCGGTAGATGGGCTGTTAACGCTACGCAGGTTTTTTTCTGGCCGCACCATAAAATTAACTCTGGTATCAAGAGTTCAAACAAATGCTGCGTTAGGCTCCAAAAAAGGAGCGTAGAGCATTTTTACCGCAAATGCAACTCTCGATACCAGAGTTGCTTACGGACGCGGCCAGCCTCAAAAACGTGCTCGTGCACGATTCTCCCATAGGAAACAATGGGGCTGTTTGAGCTGAAAAAAAACCTAACACCTGCAAAAAAGCAGCGTTCAGCTCCTAACGCAGCCCCATTGTTTCCTATGGGGAAACACTTCCTACGTCTGCACCTAACACTCTAACATGTACCCCGAGTCTAAACAACCCTACCCTTACACTTATTAACCCCTAATCTGCCGCCCCCGCTATCGCTGACCCCTGCATTATATTATTAACCCCTAATCTTCCGCTCCGTAAACCGCCGCAACTTACATTATCCCTATGTACCCCTAATCTGCTGCCCCTAACACCGCCGACCCCTATATTATATTTATTAACCCCTAATCTGCCCCCCTCAACGTCGCCGACACCTGCCTACACTTATTAACCCCTAATCTGCAGAGCGGACCGCACCGCTACTATAATAAAGTTATTAACCCCTAATCCGCCTCACTAACCCTATCATAAATAGTATTAACCCCTAATCTGCCCTCCCTAACATCGCCGACACCTACCTTCAATTATTAACCCCTAATCTGCCGAGCGGACCTCACCGCTATTCTAATAAATGTATTAACCCCTAAAGCTAAGTCTAACCCTAACACTAACACCCCCCTAACTTAAATATAATTTACATCTAACGAAATAAATTAACTCTTATTAAATAACTTATTCCTATTTAAAGCTAAATACTTACCTGTAAAATAAGTCCTAATATAGCTACAATATAAATTATAATTATATTATAGCTATTTTAGGATTAATATTTATTTTACAGGCAACTTTGTAATTATTTTAACCAGGTACAATAGCTATTAAATAGTTAAGAACTATTTAATAGTTACCTAGTTAAAATAATAACAAATTTACCTGTAAAATAAATCCTAACCTAAGATATAATTAAACCTAACACTACCCTATCAATAAATTAATTAAATAAACTACCTACAATTACCTACAATTAACCTAACACTACACTATCAATACATTAATTAAACACAATTCCTACAAATAAATACAATTAAATAAACTAGCTAAAGTACAAAAAATAAAAAAGAACTAAGTTACAAAAAATAAAAAAATATTTACAAACATAAGAAAAATATTACAACAATTTTAAACTAATTACACCTACTCTAAGCCCCCTAATAAAATAACAAAGCCCCACAAAATAATAAAAAATGCCCTACCCTATTCTAAATTACAAAAGTTCAAAGCTCTTTTACCTTACCAGCCCTGAACAGGGCCCTTTGCGGGGCATGCCCCAAGAATTTCAGCTCTTTTGCCTGTAAAAGAATAAATACAATACCCCCCCCCCAACATTACAACCCACCACCCACATACCCCTAATCTAACCCAAACCCCCTTAAATAAACCTAACACTAAGCCCCTGAAGATCTTCCTACCTTGTCTTCACCATCCAGGTTCACCGATCCGTCCTGAAGAGCTCCTCCGATGTCCTGATCCAAGCCCAAGCGGGGGGCTGAAGAGGTCCATGATCTGGTCAAAGTCTTCATCCAAGCGGGGCAGAAGAGGATCTTCCATCCGATTGAAGTCATCATCCAGGCGGCATCTTCTATGGTCTTCCATCCAGAGCGAAGCGGCAGGATCCTGAAGACCTCCAGCGCGGAACATCCATCCGGCCCGACGACTGAACGACGAATGACTGTTCCTTTAAGGGACGTCATCCAAGATGGCGTCCCTCGAATTCCGATTGGCTGATAGGATTCTATCAGCCAATCGGAATTAAGGTAGAAATTTTCTGATTGGCTGATGGAATCAGCCAATCAGAATCAAGTTCAATCCGATTGGCTGATCCAATCAGCCAATCGGATTGAGCTCGCATTCTATTGGCTGTTCCGATCAGCCAATAGAATGCAAGCTCAATCTGATTGGCTGATTGGATCAGCCAATCGGATTGAATTGGCGTAGGGGGATCTGCGGTATGGAAAAGTCGCGGCTGAAAAGTGAGCGTTAGACCCTTTAATCACTGACTCCAAATACCAGCGGGCGGCCAAAACCAGCGTTAGGAGCCTCTAACGCTGGTTTTCACGGCTACCGCCGAACTCTAAAGCTAGGCCTAAGTAAGTATATAAGCTGAGGGGCATACATACAAAAATAAACAGAGGATACAAGTAACGGCATAAGTGCACTATTAAAAACATAACCCAAAGTAAATAAACTATAATATCCGTACTGAGGGCATAAGTGCACTATCAAAAACATAACCCAAAGTAAAGAAACCATAATGTCAATACTGTATGGAGCCAACATATAATAAAGTTCACTGACAGCTATCGGAATTTAGGCTGATGAGTAACTTAGTACCCCGCATGAAATCTTTACAATTAGTGATACATTCATCCAATACCTCTCCTTAGTCCGGAGGTTAGGCAGCACAGATTGGAGAAACATAAGTCTGACAAACTATAAGGGGGACGTACGTGAAATAAAGTCCCATTGGCATGAGGCAGCAAGAGCTGTGGGTATGTGAATAGCCCAGATCGTAACATCAGCATTACTTGTTTGGGACTGGAAGACTTTGTGTTCCTTCATCTCGATGCGAGCGTGATCACTGCAGCTCCATGCTCTAATCGGAGTCCCCTCAAGAGCCCGGAGGCCGGCCGCTCCATCACAGGTCCCAGACAAGAGCTCCATATTCTGGACAATAGCGGCGTCAGAGAGAAGGAGCATATCTCAATGAGTAGGAAGCTCTCCGGGAAAGAAGATGGTTCCCTGTGTCCCCAGCATGAGATCAGCTTCAGTCTCGCCAGTCATTACAGCTTTTAGCAGGTGATTGCTGTTCTTGCTAACTGCCATCCTGCGTGTGGTACTGTATTTGCGGAGCTTGCAATATGAAATACCTCCTCCACGTCCACTAATACCATTTTTCTCTCTGTGAAGACACTCCTCTCGGTTCTCAGGCTTCTAGTAAGGGGAGTGAACAGTTCCTCCATTTTAAGTGAAAGCCGATTCAGCAACGCCACTATATCTGCCGTCATAGTCGCAGATGGTGTCATGATCTCTATTGCCAACTGTATCTGGGGAAAGTTAAAGCTGTAGAATGCGTTATTTGTAGCAAAGCAGAGTAGTTCTTAACCGGCCATAAATCTGACCGGGGGGATGTTGATGAAAATATAAAGGCCGCCGCCTGCAGTTTGAATCAGATCCGATGTTCTGTGGTCTGGATTCCAGCAAATTCCAATTGATTCCAAATCATTCACTTGATCAGCTCCCATGTCTTAGAGGAGTAGATCAAAAGGTAGTGTAGAGATAAGTGCCTTATAATTCAAAGCATAAGCAGAACCACTAAAAACCATGACTGAACATGGCGACAGATTAGCCATGCCCCCCTTCCTACAGTATTTAATCCTCTGACATTATGAATCACAAATCTGAGAGGGGATGCTGACATTCTCATTTCACCAAACTATCTGTATAAGGGTATTTATCCTAAAGTACTGGTTGCAGGAAAGAGGTTTGTAAGCTAGATAAGTTTATGGGGGCTGAGGGAGAGAGGAAAATCTGGGCTGGGAAATTGGTGGAAGTAGTCCACTTATGTAGAACCCTAGTGTGGGTGCCAACATTTTTTTTTGGGGGGGACTGGACATGAACCAAAGAGGCTGAGGCTAATATACTCAGCCCCGCTCTCATATACAAACACCCAAGTATAAACTAGTTACTTCAAATAACAATAACAACAGATACTGTGCAAAATAATAGCATCAATATTAACATAAACTCAAATTTTCCTTACCAAAAGGGTAGATACTTTTCATGTTGGTAGGGCCTGAGGTCTTAGTGAGTGATCTTGTAGGCTGGATTTTTGGTGCTTCTGTTCTTTCAGTGTCTATTCTGGAGCTGAGACCCTCAGTCTTGAGGGGGGAGCTGCCTCCTGATATGCTTGATCCATCTCTACAGGGAGTGCAGAATTATTAGGCAAATGAGTATTTTGACCACATCATCCTCTTTATGCATGTTGTCTTACTCCAAGCTGTATAGGCTCAAAAGCCTACTACCAATTAAGCATATTAGGTGATGTGCATCTCTGTAATGAGAAGGGGTGTGGTCTAATGACATCAACACCCTATATCAGGTGTGCATAATTATTAGGCAACTTCCTTTCCTTTGGCAAAATGGGTCAAAAGAAGGACTTGACAGGCTCAGAAAAGTCAAAAATAGTGAGATATCTGGCAGAGGGATGCAGCACTCTTAAAATTGCAAAGCTTCTGAAGCGTGATCATCGAACAATCAAGCGTTTCATTCAAAATAGTCAACAGGGTCGCAAGAAGCGTGTGGAAAAACCAAGGCGCAAAATAACTGCCCATGAACTGAGAAAAGTCAAGCGTGCAGCTGCCAAGATGCCACTTGCTACCAGTTTGGCCATATTTCAGAGCTGCAACATCACTGGAGTGCCCAAAAGCACAAGGTGTGCAATACTCAGAGACATGGCCAAGGTAAGAAAGGCTGAAAGACGACCACCACTGAACAAGACACACAAGCTGAAACGTCAAGACTGGGCCAAGAAATATCTCAAGACTGATTTTTCTAAGGTTTTATGGACTGATGAAATGAGAGTGAGTCTTGATGGGCCAGATGGATGGGCCCGTGGCTGATTGGTAAAGGGCAGAGAGCTCCAGTCCGACTCAGACGCCAGCAAGGTGGAGGTGGAGTACTGGTTTGGG
The DNA here is from genome assembly GCF_027579735.1 of Bombina bombina. NCBI lineage: Eukaryota > Metazoa > Chordata > Amphibia > Anura > Bombinatoridae > Bombina > Bombina bombina. The sequence goes on along the minus strand of NC_069508.1, from coordinate 194,973,532 downwards.
CTGGTATCATCAAAGATGAGCTTGTGGGGCCTTTTCGGGTTGAGGATGGAGTCAAGCTCAACTCCCAGTCCTACTGCCAGTTTCTGGAAGACACCTTCTTCAAGCAGTGGTACAGGAAGAAGTCTGCATCCTTCAAGAAAAACATGATTTTCATGCAGGACAATGCTCCATCACACGCGTCCAAGTACTCCACAGCGTGGCTGGCAAGAAAGGGTATAAAAGAAGAAAATATAATGACATGGCCTCCTTGTTCACCTGATCTGAACCCCATTGAGAACCTGTGGTCCATCATCAAATGTGAGATTTACAAGGAGGGAAAACAATAACCTCTCTGAACAGTGTCTGGGAGGCTGTGGTTGCTGCTGCACGCAATGTTGATGGTGAACAGATCAAAACACTGACAGAATCCATGGATGGCAGGCTTTTGAGTGTCCTTGCAAAGAAAGGTGGCTATATTGGTCACTGATTTGTTTTTGTTTTGTTTTTGAATGTCAGAAATGTATATTTGTGAATGTTGATATGTTATATTGGTTTCACTGGTAAAAATAAATAATTGAAATGGGTATATATTTGTTTTTTGTTATGTTGCCTAATAATTATGCACAGTAATAGTCACCTGCACACACAGATATCCCCCTAAAATAGCTATAACTAAAAACAAACTAAAAACTTCTTCCAAAACTATTCAGCTTTGATATTAATGAGTTTTTTGGGTTCATTGAGAACATGGTTGTTGTTCAATAATAAAATTAATCCTCAAAAATACAACTTGCCTAATAATTCTGCACTCCCTGTATGCCCCAATTTGCCAAAAAGGTACTACCCAAGGCTGGTGAGGACACCACATGAGTTTGGTTGTCTTAGGTCATTATAAGCTTAGTAGGAAAACCCCACCTATACTTGATGTTGGCCTTCCTCAGCTGCATAGTCAAGGCTGCATATAACCTCCATTGTTGAGTGTGGGAAGCCAGGTCATAGTTGGATATCCTTGTACGTGTCCGGTAGAGCCAGTTTGTTGAAGGCAACTTGCATTAGGCGATCCTTGAAGGTGAAGTTGTGAAAACATACTATCATCACATCTCTAGGTCTATCTGATGGCATGGTCTGAGGTCTCAGAGCTCTGTGGGCTTGCTCCATGGTATGTGAAGTACCCTCCAGAGGGCCCAATAGCGCTTCAAAAAGACCCAGGAGAAATTCTTGTAGATTACTTGCCAAAACAGTCTCTGGGATGCCTCGAAAACGGACATTGTTTCTCCGGGCTCTATCTTCTACATCAGCCAGTTTTAGCTCCAGTTGGGTGATTTGTTAAGCCAGATTCTCAGCGTACGAGAGTAGGTTCGAATGATCTGTAGCTAAGTCATTGTGCTGTCTCTCAAGCGTATCAACTGTATCCCCTATCTCCGCTATATAATTTCTAAGCTCAGCCGAGCTACGTTGAATCTCAGCCGTAATGGACTTTGTTTGCGTAGCCAAAATTTTTTCATAGTATTCTTTGTGATATAGTGCGGCAGGTGGGCCGTGGACTGTACACTGGACTGGGAACCCTCATCTTGAGATTATTGATCACTTAGGGAATCTCCCAGTGGGATCTGGATTTTTGGTCCTCTGGGAGAAATGATCAAGCACAGTTTTCTTAACAATTTCTGGAGTCTTAGAATGTTGTCTCGTTGTATGTGGCATTATTACCAGAATTAGTGGCAGCCGGTGTGACTCAAACACAGAACCTCTTTTGTTCCTTCAGGCCCTGCAAAAGATAGATACAGAAAAACCAATACCTGACTCTCTATTGTATGGGTGTTCCACCAACAGTTAGCATAAGAGTGAGAGTGGGGCTGGCCTCTGCCAACCCTTTTAGATTAATTCATACTTTGTCTGGACAGTACCTGAATCTATACTCAAAAGTTAAATGCTCCCAGGCAGACTACTATCTCTCAGCGTGCCGTTGATGGTCCTCTCTCACCTCGGCGAAGAAACGGGATATGACCTGACGGAAGGGTAAAAGGTAAGGGGAGGTGACCAACCCAGACAAGCTGAGCCGGAAAGGGGAGGCAAGAGAAGGCCCTCACCAGGCAAACGCACAGTTCTAAATTATAATTAAACCAGGTCAAACAGAATCATACACCAAATCAATATCACTAAATTGGAGAGTAAGTTAAGACCCAGTTTACAGTATTTCCAGAGGCTTATAAATAGTAGCACTATGACTTAAGCTTGACCTAATATTATACAATCAGTAAATAACAGGTAAATATGAGTTATAACACTACAATCTGGGTTGAAACCTCAGATACACATAAGCTGGCGCAGCAGCTGATAAATACATTTAGTCCTCGAAAAAAGACGTTATCTTATTTAATTGCCTATGTGGAAATGCAATTTGTTAGGCAAGTGGGATAAGATGCTGAGTGTCTGGGTGGGCTGGCCTCATGTACGACACCTCTCAGACCCACTTGGGGTGTGGATCGCAGTCTCCAAAGGCACTACTGGGATGGGGTATAATAAATCTGTGGTGAAACTCAAGTTCAGGTACTTTTAGGTTGTATGTTTTCTTTAGGAGGTCTCTGTACCCAAAGGGAAACCTCTCAGAGCTCAAGGGAGGCGCAAAGATAGAGTACTTTATGCCCAGGTCTAGTAATAAGGCTCTTATATGGATATACCGGCAGGTATAACTCGCTCTTGTTAAAGTGTGGTAGGGGTTCAGAGCTCAAATTATAATAGGTGCTCAGAATAGCAGTCCAAGTCGCTTAGTAAAATGAAATGAATAGCAATCTGGGACCCCAGAGTTAACCTTATCAGGGTGTCTTATATCTTTCAGGGAACGTTTAGCATTAGAAAATGTGGAAACTAGTATCAGGGTGTTGAGTTGTGTAAAAGTGAGGCAATTATCTTACCCCTTTGGGGTATAACCAATTTTGCTTTGTTCTCTTGGTATTCTTAGTTTAAAGCTAAATCAAGGAGGTTCATATGATAATTTCTTAGACCTTGAAGGCCGCCTCTGCATTTGAAGGTTTTTCACCACTAGAGGGCGTTAGTTCATGTGTTTCCTATAGATAACATTGAGCTCAAGTGAAGTTACCTAGGAGTGAGCATTGATTGGCTAAAATGCAAGTCTGTCAAAGAACTGAAATAAGGGGGCAGTCTGCAGAGGCTTAGATACAAGGTAATCACAGAGGTAAAACGTGTATAATTATAACTGTGTAGGTTATGCAAAACTGGGGAATGGGTAATTAACCCCAGGGGGGTTTCTGGGGCTGGTCTTCAAACATTTCCAGGGCTAGTCTGGCCATGTATATATGGCATTCAAATGGATACTGTTGAGTGTTGAGAATGTCTTGTGGTGACAATAAATTAATTTCACACATGTAAATTATTTTTTTGTCCTTGCCAGTGAGCAAAGGGATTCCATTAATAGAGCTTAGCTGTAACCATAAGAGGTGTGAATAGACTATTGTATGTAATAGTGTCAGGAGACCTCACAGCTTCTTTTTTGAAAACAGACAGTGAACCCTCACAAAGTCCTTTTCAGTTGCTCTTCAGATGAAACCGTTTCAAGGCGGCGGGTTTGTAACAAACAATAAAATATAACATTGTATTCACTTGAGATACTCCAAATTTGGCCAAAATGAAAAATCCATTATTGCTAGCTGATAGCCAATAGATTGTGATCGACCCTCGTATACATTATTAGCATTTTAGATTTATAATTATCTACTTATGTAAACAGAATAGTAGATGCTGGATATATAAAAAAAAACATCTCTTACCCCATCATAGAAGTGTTCAGGTTCAGTCACCATGTTACAGAATACCTGAGGTTTCTCCAGTGCTTCGAATCATAGTGCCCCAGTCGTTACAGTGCAACCGCTGGGCACATGTAAAGGGGCATATTGATATCAGTTGTTATGGCAACAGAGTAAATAAATAAATGATAATTTTAAGAATGTATGTGACCAGAGAACAGTGTTAAATAAATTCTCTCTGCAGAGAGGTCAGAGGCTGATGAGGCACTAGATATGATACGCCGGAGAAACACATATAATGCGGGCCGCAAGTACCCCCAACAGGGCAGGTATTAATGATAGCTGAACCAGTGCATAGATTAAATAATCTGCTGATGGGTGAGAGCATGTTAGTAACCATGGTGTTATTGATCAGCTGATTATTTCACCTGTGCACAGGTTCAGCTATAATAAAAACCTGACCTGTTGGGGGTGTGCACATTATTAAACATAATTGAAATGTTAGAGTATCTCACATCACAGCGTGAACCTTCAATCTGCTAATGCTAACAGCTGTTATTATAGACCATAATTAAAATGTTAGAATATCTCACATGATGTGAGATATTCTAACATTTTAATTATGGTCTCTAATAATAGCTTTTACTAGCATTAGCAGATTCACAGATTGCTTAATAAAATTAACAACCATTATATGGATATCAAAGGTTCATGCTGTGAGATATTCTAACATCACAGCATGAACCATCCTTTGATATCCATATAATGGTGACTGCTTTACTTATATAATACTTTTATTAAAGGGATAGATAATTCCTTTATTACCCATTCCCCAGTTTTGCATAACCAACACAGTTATAATAATATACTTTTAACCTCTGTGATTATCTTGTATCTAAGCCTTTGCAAACTGCCCCTTTATTTCAGTTCTTTTTACTGACTTGCAGTTTAGCCAATCAGTGCCTGCTCCCAGATAACTTCACGTGCACAAGCACAGTGTTATCTATACGAAACACATGAACTAACACCCTCTAGTGATGAAAAACTGTTAAAATGCATTCTGAAAAGAGGTGGCCTTCAAAGTCTAAGAAATTAGCATATGAACCTCCTAGGTTAAGCTTTCAACTAAGAATACCAAGAGAACAAAGCAAAATTGGTGATAAAAATAAATTGGAAAATTGTTTAAAATTGCATGCTCTATCTGAATCATGAAAGTTTATTTTGACCTAGACTGTCCCTTTAAGCAATGAAATCTGCTTGCTAAATGCTAATGGCATGCTAACACTGTCTTACACTATAGCATACTTTTTTTGTCAAATTGCTAGTAACGGGCACTGGGTGTGGGCAGCTGAGCGCTCCGAAGTCCGGTGTTTACTAAACACCATTAGCAGCAAATGCCTGAGCCAGCAACATATACTTTAGCTCAGTCGCCTCTCCTCACTTCTGCTTTTGGCAAGTTTCTCTCTGAGTTCTATTTCTCATCATGATAGACTGTAGCAGAATCTTTTGAGCACAAGCAGACTGTATATAGTATAATGTTTAACTTATCAGACATTTAATTAACGTATTTTTATTTATTTAACTTCATTTTACATGTTTGTTCTGCCTTATTAAAGCTTTAATTTCAGTATTAAACATATATTTATTTTTCTCAGAGACAAAAGCTCTATAAAGTAAATATTTTTTTCTCAGACTTGTCCAAATAACTTGCTAGTACAACGCTGCTGTATGTGATTGTTTCTGTACCCAGCTGCTCTCTACAAAATAGTATTAGCTTTTCCTTACATTAGTTTGTATGACTGGTGCAGGCGGCTTCTCTCTATCATTGGTGACCGTGACACTAGTTCGACCGGCGACAACGACACAGGACAGGACACACTCACTGACACGTGAGGACTTGGCACTTTGCAGCAGCTCCCTCCTGCTTCACTACTGTTCCAGTAACTGTTCCCGCCAACCACTCCAGTATCAGTCCGACGTCACTCAGTGTTCACGTCCAAGCCCGGCATGCCTCCCCGGCAGCTCTGATAGCTGATTGGCTGTCCGCAGCTCCTTCATAGAGGTGATTTTGAGAACCGTCTCTATTGGAGCGTGGTATGTGCCCAGCGAGACACCACTGGGTGGCGCTAGCTCATAGTGAACTAAGAAAATTATCAAGCATTCATGTTGTGCAATCAATGGAGGGCAGTTGAACCGCTCACTGTCTTTAAATTGCACAACATGGATGATGAATTATATGTGATGAATGAATCTGATATTTTGATCGCATCTGGTGGTGCCGGCGGAGCGATGGGGGTGGTGGGGAGGTATACCTAGATGAGGCGTGGTCAAAAAAGTTAAGATAGAAAAACACTCAACTTTTTTTTTTTAATTAATAATTAAAATCTTTTTTTTTTCTGATTTGACAGATATTACTACACTGCCTTCTGATATAAACCATACTAACAGAAAGTACAGGCTCAGGCATTTTCTCACATGTAAAATTGTATATGGACAAGAGCTCAGATGAAATTAGGACCTGGTGGAAAACATCTCTCAGCCATCCGTATGGCTTCAAGGGACAAAAAGAGTGAACAGCTCTGAAAATTGAGCAATTTATAATTTGCCGAAATTAAACAGCACCCTTTTGACTCAAAGCTATCTATTGAAAATGAATTGCATTAAAAGGATGTTAATTTGTTTTATAAAGGAGTCAATTTATCATTTGTCTGGTGGACATGATTTGCTGATTTGTTATTCTATAGCAAAACAACAGAAATGTTTTCTAATTATATGGGGCTCAATCACATATTCGTCATCGCCCACAAAAGCCGGCATCGGCTGTTTTTAGACGGATGTTGCAATCACATATACAGCACAGCATACAAATGCGGAACATATATTTCACCTATTGGCAGATATTTCTACTCCCATAAACTAACATACAACCAGCATCGCAAGTCACTATCACATATTCAGTGCAAGGACTTGCTCAGCGAAAATGGAGACATTTTACTCCATTTTCACCTCGCCATACCTTGGTAGGTGCAGCAAGCCTTGTGAGTATATGAGAACCGTAACTCCCTGGAAGTTTAAAAAACAACTAACGCATGCACAATATCTACCTGTCAACCGCCATCCCCCACCGCAATAAATTAATAAAATGTATAAACCTCTAATCCGTCAACCCCCACATCGCAAAATACCTAATAAATATATTATCCCCTAATCCGCCACCCAAAACGCAAAGTATCTAATAACACTATAAACCATTAAACAATTAACCCCTTACAATGCAATCTACTTAAATAACCTATTAACCTCTAAACCACCATCCTCCTACAACACAAAGTATTAATCTAATTACTAAACTCCCTAACCTAACACTCCCTAAGTTAACCCCATAAAACATAAAATAAAAAAGGCTATTTTACTAATAAATGAATTAAAAATGACTAAAATAGAAAAAATCCTAAAATTAAATTAAAATAAAAAAATCTAATATTACAAAAAATAAAAAAATCTGAAATTACAGAAAAAAATTAACAAAATGATCCAAAATAAAAAAAATTAAACCTAATCTAATACCCTTATAAAAACAAAAAGCCACCCTAAATAAAAACACCCCCTAATCTAAGAATAAACTATCAATAGCTCTTAAAAGGGCATTTTGTAGGGCATTGCTCTTTCTCCTAAAAAAACTACAAATTAAACCATAACAGCAAAACCCCCCACCCACCCACCCAACCCCCTAAAATAAAAAAGACCTACACTAAAAAAACCTAAGATACCTATTGCCCCTAAAGGGGCATTTGTATTGGCATTGCCCTTAAAAGGGCAATCAGCTCTTTAGTGCCCATTACAAATAAAAAAAATCCTAATCTAAAAAAAACACCCCCAAAAAACTAACACTGACCCCGACATAGGTACTCAACATTCCTGAAGGTCTTCTTCCATGCAACTCCATCTTCATCCATCGCGGAACCATCTTCTTTCTTCTTGCCGGAGATACAGAGCGGTCTTTGCCGATGCGCGGATCCGGATCGCTGGATCAGCCAATAGGATGAGAGCTATTGAAATCCTATTGGCAGTTCAAATCAGCCAATAGGATTTCAGTAGCTCTATTGGCTGATTTCAAAATTTCAGCCAATAGGAATGCTAAGTACCCCAATATAAAAGTGGTACCTTGCATTCAATCTTCAGTGTGCGGTGAACGATTGCGTGAAGAGGATATCCACGTCGCTAAAGACCGACACAACTGATGAGGACAAGCAAACCAGATCCGCGATTCAGCAAAGACCGCTCTGCACCTCCAGCAAGAAGAAAGAAGCTGGTCCCACGAGGAATGAAGATGGACTCGCATGGAAAAAGACCTTCACCGCCGGACTTCAGGAATGGTGAGTACCTATGTCAGGGTCAGTGTTAGTTCTTTTTGGGGGGGTGTATTTTAATTTTTTTTAGATTAGGATTTTTTTTATTTTTAATGGCTACTAAAGAGGTGATTGCCCTTTTAAGTTTTACATTTTTAATTTTTTTTGTAACATTAGATTTTTTGTTTTTTAAATTAATCTTACGCCTAGATTTAGAGTTTTGCGTTAGAAGGGGTGCGTTAGCTACGCATGTTTTTTTTCCACCTCACCTTTTAAACAATGCTGGTATTTAGAGTTCTCAGAAGGGCTGTGTTAGGCTCCAAAAAGGGAGCGTACAGGCATATTTACCGCCACTGCAACTCTCAATACCAGCGTTGCTTACGGACGCGGCCAGCTTCAAAAACGTGCTCATGCACGATTCCCCCATAGGAAACAATGGGGCAGTTAGAGCTGGAAAAAAATCTAACACCTGCAAAAAAGCAGCATTCAGCTCCTAACGCAGCCCCATTGTTTCCTATGGGGAAACACTTCCTAAGTCTGCACCTAACACCCTAACATGTACCCCGAGTCTAAACACCCCTAACCTTACACTTATTAACCCCTAATCTGCCACCCCCGCTATCGCTGACCCCTGCATATTATTTTTAACCCCTAATCTGCCGCTCCGTACACCGCCGCAACCTACATTATCCCTATGTACCCCTAATCTGCTGCCCCTAACACCGCCGACCCCTATATTATATTTATTAATCCCTAATCTGCCCTCCCTAATGTCGTCGACACCTAACTTCAAGTATTAACCCCTAATCTGCTGACCGGACCTCACCGCTACTCTAATAAATGTATTAACCCCTAAAGCTAAGTCTAACCCTAACACCCCCCTAAGTTAAATATAATTTAAATCTAACGAAATAAAATAAATCTTATTAAATAAATTAATCCTATTTAAAGATAAATACTTACCTGTAAAATAAACCCTAATATAGCTACAATATAAATAATAATTATATTGTAGCTATTTTAGGATTAATATTTATTTTATAGGCAACTTTGTATTTATTTTAACCAGGTACAATAGCTATTAAATAGTTAATAACTATTTAATAGTTACCTAGTTAAAATAATTACAAAATTACCTGTAAAATAAATCCTAACCTAAGTTACAATTAAACCTAACACTACACTATCAATAAATTAATTAAATAAACTATCTACAATTAAATCAACTAAACTAAATTACAAAAACAAACAAACACTAAATTACAAAAAAACAAACAAACACTAAATTACAAAAAATAAAAAAGATTACAAGAATTTTAAACTAATTACACCTACTCTAAGCCCCCTAAAAAAATAACAGTCCCCCAAAATAAAAAAATGCCCTACCCTATTCTAAAATATAAAGTTTACAGCTTTTTTACCTTACCAGCCCTTAAAAGGGCCTTTTGCGGGGCATGCCCCAAAGAAAACAGCTCTTTTGCCTGTAAAAAAACATACAATACCCCCCTCCCCAACATTACAATCCACCACCCACATACCCCTAATCTAACCCAAACCCCCCTTAAAAAACCTAACACTAAGCCCCTGAAGATCTTACCTTTTCTTCACCACGCCGGGTATCACTGATCCGTCCAGAAGAGGGTCCAAAGTCTTCATCCTATCCGGCAAGAAGAGGTCCAGAAGAGAGTCCGAAGTCTTCATCCTATCCGGCAAGAAGAGGGCATCCGGACCGGTAGACATCTTCATCCAAGCGGCATCTTCTATCTTCTTCCATCCGGCGCGTAGTGGGACCATCTTGAAGCAGCCGACGCGTATCCATTCTCTTCTTCCGGCGACTCCCGACGAATGAAGGTTTCTTTAAGTGACGTCATCCAAGATGGCGTCCCTCGAATTCCGATTGGCTGATAGGATTCTATCAGCCAATCTGAATTAAGGTGGGAAAAATCTGATTGGCTGATTGAATCAGCCAATCAGATTCACGTTCAATCGGACTGGCTTATCCAATCAGCCAATCAGATTGAGCTCGCATTCTATTGGCTGATCGGAACAGCCAATAGAATGCGAGCTCAATCTGATTGGCTGATTGGATAAGCCAATCCGATTGAACAGGAATCTGATTGGCTGATTCAATCAGCCAATCAGATTCTTCCCACCTTAATTCAGATTGACTAATAGAATCCTATCAGCCAATCGGAATTCGAGGGACGCCATCTTGGATGACGTCACTTAAAGGAACCTTCATTCGTCGGGAGTCGCCGGAAGAAGAGGATGGATCCGCGTCGGCTGCTTCAAGATGGTCCTGCTCTGTGCCGGATGGAAGAAGATAGAAGATGCCGCCTGGATGAAGATGTCTACTGGTCCGGATGCCCTCTTCTTGCCGAATAGGATGAAGACTTCGGACCCTCTTCTGGATGGATCGGTGATACCCGGCGTGGTGAAGATAAGGTAGGAAGATCTTCAGGGGCTTAGTGTTAGGTTTATTTAAGGGGGTTTTGGTTAGATTAGGGGTATGTGGATGGTGGGTTGTAATGTTGGGGAGGGGGGTATTGTATGTTTTTTTACAGGCAAAAGAGCTGTTTTCTTTGGGGCATGCCCCGCAAAAGGCCCTTTTAAGGGCTGGTAAGGTAAAAGAGCTGTAAACTTTTTATTTTAGAATAGGGTAGGGCATTTTTTTATTTTGGGGGGCTTTGTTATTTTTTTAGGGGGCTTAGAGTAGGTGTAATTAGTTTAAAATTCTTGTAATTTTTTTTATTTTTTGTAATTTAGTGGTTTTTTTTTTTTGTAATATAGTGGGGTTTTTTTGTAATTTAGTTTAGTTGATTTAATTGTAGATAATTGTAGATAGTTTATTTAATTAATTTATTGATAGTGTAGTGTTAGGTTTAATTGTAACTTAGGTTAGGATTTATTTTACAGATCATTTTGTAATTATTTTAACTAGGTAACTATTAAATAGTTATTAACTATTTAATAGCTATTGTACCCGGTTAAAATAAATACAAAGTTGCCTGTAAAATAAATATTAATCCTAAAATAGCTACAATATAATTATTATTTATATTGTAGCTATATTAGGATTTATTTTACAGGTAAGTATTTAGCTTTAAATAGGATTAATTTATTTAATAAGATTTATTTTATTTCGTTAGATTTAAATTATATTTAATTTAGGGGGATGTTAGTGTTAGGGTTAGACTTAGCTTTAGGGGTTAATACATTTATTAGAGTAGCGGCGAGGTCCGGTCATCAGATTAGGGGTTAATACTTGAAGTTAGGTGTCGGCGATGTTAGGGAGGGCAGATTAGAGGTTAATACTATTTATTATAGGGTTTTTTTAGTCGGGAGTGAGGCGGATTAGGGGTTAATACATTTATTATAGTAGCGGTGAGGTCCGATCGGCAGATTAGGGGTGAATAAGTGTACGTAAGGTAGCAGTGACGTTGGGGGGGGGGCAGATTAGGGGGTAATAAATTTAATATAGGAGTCGGCGATGTTAGGGGCAGCAGATTAGGGGTACATAGAGATAATGTAGGTTGCGGCAGGGTGCGGTCGGCAGATTATGGGTTAAAAAAAATTAATAGAGTGGCGGCGATGTGGGGGACCTCGGTTTAGGGTTACATAGGTAGTTTATGGGTGTTAATGTACTTTAGAGCACAGTAGTTTAGAGCTTTATGAACCGGCATTAGCCCATAAAGCTCTTAACTCCTGATTTTATCCTGCGGCTGGAGTTTTGTTATTAGAGTTCTAACACTCACTTCAGCCAAGACTCTAAATACCAGCGTTAGAAAGATCCCATTGAAAAGATAGGATACGCAATTGACGTAAGGGGATCTGTGTTATGGAAAAATCGCGGCTGGAAAATGAGCGTTAGACCCTTACCTACAAGACTCTAAATACCAGCGGCCGGCCAAAACCAGCGTTAGGACCCCCTAACGCTGGTTTTGACGGCTAACGCAGACCTCTAAATCTAGGCGTTAGTTTTTTATGTAATTTTAGGATTTTTATTTTAATTTTAGGTTAGGATTTTTTTATTTTTGTAATTTTTTATTCATTTATTAGTAAGAAAGTCTTTTTATTTTATGTAATTGGGGTTAATTTAGGGGGTGTTAGTTTAAGAGGCTTAGGGATTAGATTAATACTTTGCATTGTGGGGGGATGACAGTTTAGGGGTTAATAGGTTTATTAGGTAGATTGCATTGTGGTGGGTTGGCGGTTTGGGGGTTAAGAGTGTTAATAGGTAGATTGCGTTGTGGGGGTTGGCAGATTAGGGGTTAATAGTGTAATTAGATACTTTGCGATGTGGGGGGATGGCGGATTAGAGGTTAATACCATTATTAAGTACTTTGCATTGTAGGGGGGCAGATTAGGGGTTAATACATTTATTTGCTACTTTGCGATGTGGGGGTTGCTGGATTAGGGGTTAATCAATTTATTAGGTATATTGTGTTGTGGGGTGACAGTTTAGGGGTTAATCACTTTTATTATTAGTTGCAAAGTGGGGGATGGCGGATATAGGGGTTTTGACTTGTCAGGTTTATTTTTGGGTGGCGGGTTAGACTTCTACGGGCGATTTAAACTTTTTTCTGAACTGATGTTGATTTTAGCGTAATTGTTGCTATCATTTTACCTTGTGTCTATATTGGCACGCCTATTAGTAACTCTTAACCAATGAGTATCAGCCTATACAGGTTTATAAGTCTCTGCCAAACACCCTTCTGGAGCTTGACACATTCCCTGATCGGGCTGAAACGCGTTGTTTCTCCCACTACACGTCATCCGACGCTGCACCACTTTCACAGACCGGCATCTGTGTTTGTTTCAAACCTGAGCGGGACTACTAAAGAAAAAACGTTACCGATTTCAAGGCTTACCCGGCTCCGCCGTAGCTTGCTCAAAGGATCTCATCGCCACTTCAGAAACCAAGACATGGTGTAAGTAAAAGTGAACACCTCAATTTTGGTTCTCTGCTTTTGTTTTATTTGGATCCATTTGTCGTTCCAGCTCCACTTTGCCTTACAAGATTTCAGCTGTGGATGTCGATTACCTTTGTTGTGAATTCCACCGTCTGGATTTACCTCAGGGTTCAATTTGTCTTTATTCTTTCTTCTTATATTTATTTTATTTTATTTTCGCTTTGTTGTTTATTTGATGCTACACTAATTTAGTCCACATTTGTTTTATTGTGATATGTGTATTTAGTCCTCATTTGTTTTATCTGTGTTGCAATTTTTTGTCGCAAATATATGTTGCAAATATTTGTTACATTTTTATTTTACCCGCTGATCAGCTTTTAATATGTAATTCATTGTATCAATAAATATTTTTATATTGTTATTCAACACTGAGGTCAAGCTTTAAACTCTGTGTATCTTGACTTGTAACACAGTATATCCTAATATTAGTTTTAGCCGCAATTTGCAGCGCCAAGGTATTTAAAAGTTTTTTTCTCTCTTTTGAGGAAGAGGCGGTTTAAATTAACTCTTTTCTGGTAAACATTTGGAGATAGGGGTTTCTCCATTTTTCCTTGGCTTACTAATCACTTTTTCCCAGCGCAGGGTTACACTCCCCCCTTTTTTTGTCGGATATAGGGGTTTTGACTTGTCAGGTTTATTTTTCGTGGCGGGTTAGACTTCTACGGGCGATTTAAACTTTCTTTGTTTTTTACTTAGGTGCCGGCAGATCATATACTGCCGTTGGTCACTGGCGACTCCAAAAATGTCTATTTCTACACATTTCCAAACATCGCCAATTTATCCGACTTACGGCAGTATCTGACCTGCTGCCGCTGTATATGTGATTCACCCGATATGCGAGGTGAATTTACGGGTGGCGTGGGTTTCAGCAGTTGCGCTGAAACCTGCGCCATATATGTAATATCATCCAAGGTGTTTACTGCCCATTTAAGATAACAAATTAACTAAATGCAACTAAATATTGTGTGAGTTTATTTTATTATTTTTTAAGATGTCTAAAAATACAAAAGGAAAAAAAAAATCAGATTTTTATGGAATTATTTTTTTATACTACACTTTAAGAACCAATACTAATTGTCAGTGGTTTTCATGTATTTAACTTCATCCATAGTTTTGTGCACTGTTAAAAAAATACTAATATGCAATTGTATCGAAGAGTTAAAGCTCTCACTTACACATAGGCCAGTAGATATTGCAGAGCTCTTTTTTCTTAAATGAGCTCTTACGTTTTTTTTTAATTCTAAACTGACCCATCAATAAAGCAGTTTGTATATTTCTGTTTAATATATTCCAACACTCTTAGGAATATTCTGCATGGATTAGGCTAAACGTAAGAGCTAAATTTTTATGTCATTAAGCGTGACTAAACTTGACAATAATTTATGGCAATTCTAAGCTTGTAACATTCTTTTTACTGGCTTATTTATTGTGCCTGGCCAAATGCACGAAAATACTGATTTAAACCACATTAGGAAAGAAAAAGAGGAAATATGTTGACCTCTTAGTTTTTGACAAAGAAACTTAAGCAATAATTAGGCAAATGAAAGGTAATATATGGTTTTATTTATTGCAACATTAAGCAATTATAAAAAGGAAAAAATAATCATGTAGTAAGAGATATGGGCCAATTTACTATTGACCATATTTGGGATAATCAATCATTTTCCATTATAATGTTTAATTAAAATGTTGTTGCAACTTTAGGTTCATTTTTATATTTTTTATGGTGTCAGTTGTTTGTAGTACAAAATGGAAGATATTGTGTGGGTGGTAATATAACTAAACTAGAATTATATGCTGTGCCTTTATTAAAGGTTATTAAAAGTAATTAGCATTATCTATTTGAAAATTAATCTTGTTATAGCCGGACCCGGATCAGGAAGCTAACTGAAGTTTAAAGCTACATACTCCAAAAGGTGGATGACATATTTGAATATCCTGGGAGGAAACAACTGGATGTGAATTATTCTGTTACTACATACTCAATTAGGTGGATGAGATCATAAAGACATCCCTTGCCATACTGGACACACCTGTACCAGTACCCTATTACCCCTTGCAGTGCGGCTACTTACCTCATTAGATTGAGGTAAATTCTGGTAAAGGGATTCTCATTATAAGAAAATATTTGAGTGGACTTGCACCATTTTGCATTATATTGCACTTGATGATTCACAGATTTTATATTCTTTTAATATTTATTCCTTATTCTTTTAATATTTATTTATCATTTTATGTTTTATGTTTAGATAATAAATTTTTGAGCGCTGTTTTCCTTTGTACTTATTTTTAACTTATATATTTGTTGGTAAGTTTGCACTACCCTCTGATGTATTTGTTTTTTAACAGCTGCTAAATATTCTCCCCCCAGTCAGTGCAATTTTTGGTGCTGCTTGTTTACAGATCAGTTTTA